>NC_026151.1:3228496-3356589 GCF_000512975.1 Sesamum indicum
CTACCACCAGCAAATGGGCTGACCGCCTCCTTCCTGACTTCCAATTCTTGCCTTCCACCTCAGACTCACCCGACCTCGCCACTTCTACATCGCCGCCTCCACTCCCTTCCTTTCCCGAGCGCCACGTGTCGGTGCCACTGGACTTCTACCGGGTCCTAGGAGCCGAATCGCATTTCCTTGGGGACGGCATTCGACGAGCCTACGATGCTAGGGTTTCCAAGCCGCCGCAGTATGGGTACAGCGACGACGCTTTGATTAGCCGACGGCAGATTCTTCAAGCCGCTTGTGAAACCCTGGCTAACCCCAGTTCTAGGGGAGAGTACAATCAAGGCCTTGCCGAGGATGAATTTGATACCATTCTCACTCAAGTGCCCTGGGATAAGGTTTTATTCTCTTTCTTGCACATTTTTGCTGAAATTGTAGATGTTTAAATGAATTTGAAGATATGGAGTAGCGATGTGCGTAAGTGATATTTATAGTTTCATTTCTTCTAACTTCGAAACTAAAAGGGAAAGAAAGGAAACTAATTCAATGCATCTTTTATTTTAAAAAGAACACGACATGTTTGTTTCTGTTTAACGAATTATGTTTTAAATTAGTTGGGGTTTGTATCTCTCATATACTTTTATTCAACTTTTGAGGATTTTTAATCAGATTATCCGGTAATATGGGAATTGGGGATTCTGGATATAGGATATTGCTGGGGAATGTAAAAGTGAAACCCAAAGCACCAGAATTAAATTTCCCGTCATTTTCCTTTCAGGCAGAGTAAAAGTTTGTTCTCAATTTAATTATTTTTTTCCTTTTTTAACATCAAAGAATCGAAACATCGATTAAAAGTTTCTATGATAATCTAGTTTGTACAGACATTTTCTTTTCATTCAAAGCCAGGTTGATAATGTCTTATATAATGTTTTCTTTACTAAAATTCTTGAAGTAATTTCATGACAATTCATCTTGTTGGAATCTATAGGTTCCTGGAGCCTTGTGTGTATTGCAAGAAGCTGGGGAGACAGAGTTGGTTCTTCAAATTGGAGGGAGCTTGTTAAGAGAGAGGCTGCCCAAGTCGTTCAAGCAAGACATAATTTTGTCAATGGCACTTGCTTATGTTGATTTATCTAGAGATGCTATGGCACTGTCACCTCCGGATTTTATCAGAGGTTGTGAGGTGCTTGAGATGGCGCTCAAACTGCTGCAGGTTAGAAAACTAATCATGCACATTGCTTGGATCTGTGTTTCAACTAGTTAATGGATTCTGGACATCCTGTATTTTACTGATTTTTGGATCTTTAGATTCTAATTGTATAATGTGTCTGTGTTTTAACTCTTAACATGTCATATTCATGTAGCTCGTTGTTTGCATTATCTTTTGTTTGTTTAAGTTTCGACTTACAGGTATGGCAGGTTGTATTACTGTTTCTTGAACTCTACAAGATCTACATTCCAGGATCTAGAATGTGAGCTGTGTATAACTTCATGCTTGCTGAATACGTAGACACTTATCTTGAATCTTTTCCGAGCAGGAAGAAGGTGCAAGCAACCTTGCTCCTGACTTGCAAGCACAGATAGATGAGACCCTTGAAGAGATCAGCCCCCGCTGTGTTCTGGAGCTTCTTGGTTTACCACTTGGTGATGAGTACCAGTCAAAAAGAGGAGAGGGGCTTCTAGGTGTGCGGAATATATTGTGGGCTGTGGGAGGAGGAGGTGCAGCTGCCATTGCTGGAGGATTCACTCGTGAAGACTTCATGAATGAGGCTTTTCTGCGCATGACAGCCGCAGAGCAGGTAATATGTACTGAATTGATTATGTTCTCTATTGAAGCCCAAATTTTTTCTTGTGTTGAAACTGTAGTTTGACCTGTTTCTTTTCTGTTTGAAGGTTGATCTCTTTGCTGCCACGCCAAGCAACATACCTGCTGAGAGTTTTGAAGTTTATGGAGTGGCACTTGCCTTGGTTTCTCAAGCCTTCTTAAGCAAAAAACCTCATCTTATCCAAGATGCTGACAACCTTTTTCAGCAACTTCAGCAAACCAAGATCACAGCTATAGGGACCTCCTCATCTGCATACACTGTCCGAGAAAATCGCGAAATAGACTTTGCGCTTGAAAGAGGTCTTTGTTCTCTTCTTGTTGGGGAGGTTGATGAATGTCGTGCATGGCTGGGCTTGGACAAAGAAGACTCACCTTACAGAGATCCATCCATTATTGACTTTGTGATAGAACACTCCACGGGTAACCAAGAAGATGATCTCCTTCCTGGACTCTGCAAACTGTTGGAGACCTGGTTGATGGAGGTGGTTTTTCCTCGATTTAGAGAGACCCAGGATGTCAGGTTCAAACTTGGAGATTATTATGATGATCCAACGGTTTTGAGATACCTAGAAAGACTGGGAGGTGCTGGACGTTCACCTCTGGCTGCTGCTGCAGCTATAGCTAGGATTGGAGCCGAGGCAACTGCTGTGCTTGACAATGTGAAGGCTAGTGCAATTCAGGCACTGCAGAAAGTATTTCCTCTTCGTACTGGGGAAAAGAATGTCAGACTTTATGAGGAGAGTGAAATGAACAGTTATGATCTGCCAGTTGCGAGTGAGGAGACTGGAGTTCGTCCTGATCAAGATGATTCCAACATGTTTGGTGTTCCTCGTTCTAACGGACTACACCAGGAAGAAATTATCACTGACAAGATAAAAGACGCAACTGTTAAGATCATGTGTGCTGGTGTGGCAGTTGGTTTGCTGACTTTACTGGGGTTGAGATTCCTACCATACCGAAACGACTCTTCCAATCTACATAAAGATGCAGGGACATCTGTGGCTTCTGATGTCATTAATGTGGGTATGATTTAGTAAATTCACCTTAATATTTTGCAGTTGTTCTTGACATTCAACTTGAATCTGCTAGAGTCAAAAAAAAAAGAGAGAGAGAATACCATTCCAAGGAAGGGGAGAAAAAATCTATCCTTCCTGCATAAAGATAGGGTTTAGTCGGTGAAGCAAAAAGTTTCTTTTTTTCCTTTAGTTCTTCCCTGGTGCTTTTCATGATTTAGGAATGCAATATATATTTTCCAGGGGCCTCACTAGTTGAAAACACTGATGAAATACCACGAATGGATGCCAGATTTGCTGAAAGCCTTGTGCTCAAGTGGCAAAGTGTCAAGTCCCTAGCTCTGGGTCCTGATCATTGTCTTGGAAAATTGTCAGAGGTAAGAATTGCAGCGGGATGGGCTTTTCTCTATTTGTGTAATTTTTAGTCTTGAAATGGGTTTTCCTCAATTATATGATATTTTTTCTCAAGTTTTCTTTTTGTTATTTTTCCACACTAAACTGGTTGGGAATTAGCATATAGCTTTTTGTTGTCTTTGTTTTATTAGGTCAAAGACATTGCAATTATATTTAACATGCCAAGAAAGTTATGAGACGTGCTGCTTGCCCTCATATTTTTACCACTGTCATTGTTGATAATAAGGCATCACTGTTTCTCGCTGTTAATATCAATGCCTTCCAGAAACGACACTTGCATATCTGTCCGAAAAGTATGATGGTCTGAATTAGTTTGAAATCCATTCTGAACTTTGTGAAACTTATGCTGCCAGGTATTGGATGGTCAAATGCTAAAGATCTGGACGGACAGAGCTGCAGAAATAGCTCAGCATGGCTGGTTCTGGAACTACCAACTTCTCAACCTTAATATTGACAGTGTAACTGTATCAGCTGATGGTCGCCGTGCTATTGTGGAAGCAACTCTCGAGGAGTCAGCACAGCTAACTGATGTTGCTCATCCCGAGCATAACGACTCATATAGCATAACCTATACAACGCGATATGAGATGTCTTGTGCAAAATCTGGTTGGAAAATAGTGGACGGAGCTGTGCTCAAGTCATAATTCAATTGTTAATAATTTTCCTTGGTGTAAATGCTATGTTGTGTACGTTTTGGGGGCTTTGTATTTAGGTTCACCATATTTCTTAAGGGTTTTCCGTCAACACATGGCTTCATAGAATAAGTAAATAATCTAATCAATAGCCCAACCAGTAACTACAGAACAAAAATGGAAAAGAAATCCAGTTACATGATCACAAGTCTGGTTTTTCTTCTTCCTTTTCTTACACGTCTATGTTGTCTCATGTGCCTAGAAGTTTCCCTAGACCGTGAAATAGAATGCAAAATCTACAAATAGAGAAAAAAGTATTGTGCTTTGAGTTCTGAAGATAACCATCTATTCTACATATGATGAGCATAAGGATAGGATTCTGCTACAACAATGAAAAGAGCGTTTAAATAGATTCCAATAGCTTATATAGCTTGCATGTTGTATGAGGTAGAGCATTAGAAGAGGAGTTAGGATCTCAACCACGTATATATACATGAGGCTCTGTGGTTTAGACCACCAACAAAACTCTAAACCATCCCTCAGCCCTTAAATTATAGGTATATATTTGGCTAGTGCACTAAACTGTGCCCCACAATACCTTACATCATGGAATGCAGGCTGTGTCTCCAGCTGAAGGACTTGACATCTGCTGGTCTTGGTGAAAAGCTGAGCCCGAACATCTCCTTTGGGGCCTGCCCTGGTTCCTTAAAACCAACCAGTTTAGCCACTATGGTTGCGCTCTCATTGATGTGGTCCATGTCTGTGGGATCTGTCCAGAGCTGCCGGCATAGCTGGACCCTTCTCTGCTTTGATTTTATGTCGATGCCCCATTTCTCAAATAGCGCCTCCCTTTCCTTTACTGAATACTTCTTTAGCATTCGTTTGCTCAGCATCTCTCGCTCCCGGTTGAGAGCCTTTACGCTGTTATTCAGCCAAGAATATGTATCATGTACCCTGACTTTTAAAATGGCTATGCCAGTACATAACACAAGGTGTACTGCCTCCTAATTCTTAGCTTCATTTAGTACATATAAGAAATTAACAGAGGAGGGAAATTGAGAAAACAGTACCTTGCGGCCTGTTTGAAAGATTGATCATCTTTCAAGACTGCGCCTCCGTGCAACGTGTTCTTGAGAAATTGGAGGCGCCTAAGCTCCACCTCCAGGTAAACAGCATCTGATGGATCTCCTTTAAAGAGCAGGAAAAAGTAGGTTCTATGGACCAAAGGAGTGTGGCAGGCATCCCAAAGTTCAATAATTTCTTTCTTCTGCCTCTGGAATTCAGTTTGCCAATCAGAAGCGGATTGCTCAGTATCCTGAGTTTTATCAGAGCCACCATCTGTAGTTTGTTTTGCATCATCTGGTTCTCTTTCCTTTTTCATGTCCTGCTAGCAAAAATCCCTCATAAGGACCAATAACGTATGAAAACAATTTACGTTCTCCCAGAATTCTGGTCCTTACTATCAAATTTTATGTGAACTGCTGTTCTCCATGGTTAATGATCGAAATGACAGGTTAGAAATTGCTTGAACCAATTCATGGAAAGGCTGAACTTAAAACAACCTACATAGATGATCTACATTCTTGTATGACCATTTTAATATATCACAAAACATAATCAAATATAGCGATTCCTGTCTACTTTTTCACAGATAACACTTGAAAAATGGGAATGATTGCTGAGACGGGAAAAGGGTTCGTTCTCACCAAATCATATTCAACCAGCTTCACTGGCTCTGGCTCTGGCTCTTGCTCCGGCTCCGGCTCTGGCTCTGGTTCTGGCTCGGGGTCAGGCTCGGTCTCGATCACTTCCTTGTGTTCTTCCAAGGGGGCTTCTTGTTGCTTGTCCAAACAGTCACCTTTGTTCATTAAGTCAGCCTCGACAGATGGTTGAGTCTCCTCTGTGTATAGATTTTCATTATTAGACACTGGCTCTGGATCAGAAAGTTTCTCTTGATTGTCTGCTTCATTCTCTAACGTGTTTTCGAATTCTTTTGCTTCATCGGAACTTGGGGATTTCGTGACTGTCGTCAGGATTGCTGAACAACTGTTGCACCTCTCTACATTGGCACCAGGGCCAGGCGAATTGTTGTCTGACAAACAAGGAGATTGCCCTACATGGTAAATCCATTAAGAAAATTAGTACAAGAAAGTTCAAATTCTTCATTTTCAGAAAAAAAACTTAACTAGTGTAACCTGAAACATGATCATCCCCTTTTTCTGAGGAAGGTTCACTGGAAACGACATTTCTTTTGGTGAAGTCAATTTCTATACATTGAACATCCTTGCAGTTATCTTCAAAATTCTTACTAGTTTCCTCAGCCATCTTCTCCCATCCCTTACATGGATCCGGACCAAAGTACTTATCAATGTATAGTCTTGGGGAAGTGTCACTGGACAAAAACTGCTCTTCATTATTCTCGGGGAAATTATCCTCAATCCTGCTGGAAATGACACCTTCATATCTGTCTGACAAGTGTGATCCTCGAGACACAGCATCAGACCTGAGGGGGTCGGTCATCTCTGATGCGTCTGATGTTGGATATTCATCTCCCCATGAACCTTTTTCATGGTTACTCATATCAACCTGGAGAAAAACATAGGAATCAGCTATATGAAACATCTTATTGGCTAAGTTTCATGCTATGATCTATTTTAGGACAAAATCTCCACGAACCCAAGATTTTGATGCTGGATTTTCTCCTGCCCGCAGCATATTCTCAACACGAGATTGAGCTAAGTCACGCTGATGTTTTAGTTCTCGTATCTCTTTGCTCATCTGCAAAAGTTAAGAGAATTCAACATTACATATATATGCAACGGCAGTTAATAGGTTTTTTCAAGAGAGTGACTTGGAAAAATGTAAATGATTAAGACTGGAGCACGGTTTATAAGAACAACCTAAGTATCTTTAATAAGTGGAATTTGGACAAGGAATCTTTTTCAGTCACCTTCTCGATAAGAAGTTCCTTCTCTTTTAGTGCTGATGAAGAAGATGAGGCAGAAGCTGACCTCAAATTTCTTAACTCGTTCTCCAGCCTAGCTAGTTCTCTTTGCAGTTGCTTGACAAGTGCTTTCTCTGACATCACCAAATTCACTTGTGCATTCGTACTAACTTGCTTGGCACAGCTAGCAAATAGGAGCGTATTTCTTGATTGCTCGACATGACTGTGAGCTGGGCTCATCGTGCAAATAATAGCGGTTCTGGCGTTGCCACCCAACGAGTTCTGTAGTATTCGTGTCAGCTTGGAGTCTCTATATGGAATATGGCCATTTCTTCCTTTGCTGCATCAGAATATGATGAGAAGACAGTAAATTAGGTTATGCATATGGGGCATAGACTTAGGAAGTTAGCCAATTCAAATCTAAAAGTGAAAGAAGAATGAACGAATAGAACGAAGAGCTCCATTTGTCTGGTAGATGGATATCAGAAGGAAAAAATCTTAAAATTTCAAGCCTGAAGTTCTGGAATGTACCTTAATTTGCGAATAACTGTCCCAAGTGTAAGCAAACTGCGATTAATGTGGCAACCTTCTTTTAGCCGCGTGCCAGCTGATAATGTTTGAGAAGCACGTTCACTGCCCGCAAGATCAACAAAATTCTGTGTTTGCATGAAACATGAAGAGTGTTATGTACTCTCTTCACTATGATAATCCTAAGAGTCCACTGCAGGACAATTTATCAGAAAACATAGTCTAGAACAGAATTGTCTGTAAGTTTCCTACCACTGTAGCTGTTAGAACGCTTGAATTATCTCTGCCAAGGTACTCACGAGCTTCACTGTCAACCGTCTGCAGGAATATTTATCGTATAGGAAGTCAACAGAGTATAATGAAATCCTCATCTTTAAATGACAATTAGCTAGTTTAAGAAGCATACCAAGCGCAGAATTTGATGGGATCTGGAGCTCATTTCATTCAGAGTAGTCTCTCCTATTTGCCTTTGAGCTGCGGGAAGAGAGTTTCGCTAAGAGTAACTAGAGGTGCTATTTAATAAAAGGACGGAATAATTATATCGATACCTCTTAAGGTTCAGGCTTATTTCAAAAGAAACCATTGCTTTTGAAGACTTATATTGCAGCCCTACAGCCATGTTTTACAAAAGAAATTCCTAGAAACAGATTCTTGGGGAATTTGTTACGTAAAATATGACTGCAGGTGGCCTTAGCCATGATTTTCAGAAATCGATAGCTTTCTTGTAATTTGCCTAATGAATAATAGTAGTACAAGTGCTCTTACCTTCACAAACTGATAGGAGCTCTCTTAGATGGTCGAAGTCCCTTAAGGTCACCTCGGTAAGTTTGTCAACAACAGTCCCTCTCTGCAGCAGCAAAAGAAAATTAAGTATCACTAAAATGTTACAGTTTGTTTAAAGAAAAAAAAAAAAATCAAAATTTACCTCCGGATCATCCAGAAGTCTAAGTGGACCACCATCAGGCCAGAGGAGGTCTCTGACTGCTTCATTGTAAATCTCCATAGCCGAAAATTTTAACACAAATTCTCTTTCAGAATGCTGTATTTTGAGAAAGTATGAGTTAGACAACTTCGAGAAAATGACTTCTGACTCAAAATCAAGACTCGAATTATCATGATCAGAAATGCCTTGTGTATGTAGTCATATATATCTGCTACTGTGTACTCTGTAATTCCAGTCATGGTGTATGTTTTTCCACTGCTTGTCTGTCCATACGCAAAAATAGTTGCTGCGGAGGAAATCCGCCGTCAGTTAAAAGCTTATAGTATCATGTTGGAACATCAGGAAGAATATTTCAAGGGCAAGTGCTCACAGTTCATTCCGCTTAATACAGAAAGGGCTATCTTCTTAGCAGCTTCCTCGTAAACTTGCCCCGTGGAAGCTTCAGTCCCAAATACTCTGTCTACCGATAAGGAAGAAAAGGCAAAAACATAAAATAATGTATTGAGTGATAAGAAAATGAAAACTCAAAACCATAGACGACTACAGCAAGGGGAACTTCAACAATATCAAACTTTTGTCAAGTTGGAGAGCACCTATGATCTCAGACTGTAAAGAGAACACATAAAAACTGCTTACCAAACGTGTGGGCTGTTGGAACCAAAGAACGCTCCGCAAGACTATTCTTGAATACGATGGTCGTGCTGTTGATGCATTCCCAATCCGAGACATCATTCTTCCCGAGTTCCCTCTCGTTCAGAGGCCTCACCCTTACTGCAACAAAGATTTTCTCCTCTTGTGCACTTGAATCTTGGCCATCCCAGTCGACCAGATCCTCCCCAAATCCAATGATCGACCCCCCCATTTCTGATCGCCTATCCTATATCCTCCCTACCCAAATGCACTTGAAGAGAATCGACAAGCTACTAGAACCAACAAGTAGAACCCTTCATATATTCCCTCTCTTTTTACCTCTCTTTGTAAAAAGAGAGGGATTTTGTACTGCAAAAGGCTTAAGTTCAGCCCGTCTGTCCTATTTCTCTGCAACAAAACAAGATTCTAACATAAGCGTGGATATAACACCTACATTAGAGGTATATTGTTGAATTCCGAGATTTCTAACCTTGAAGTTACTTTTACAATATAAGAACTCCTTCCTCTTTTCTTTTAGCCCCAAATGTGATCTTTGTTTCTTGTAATATACTGATCCTATTTCTACCCACCACAACAAACATGACATAAACTACCTAAGTTCTGTATATTGCTCCTTATATTCACGAACATGCAATGAGGCATTGTAGATAAACCCTGTACGATTTTCAAAATCTTGAAAAAATAAAGAATGTACTGAGTTCTTCCTCAATCCAGAAAAAGAGAAAATGGAAAAAAGAACATCTTCATGCAAACAGGTTGATCACTTAAACAGCTCATTGCCACAATTTCTCGAACTTTTCATGATACCACGTGAATTGACACCACATTGCACATAAATCACAAGAAAACTAAATTTGACGACCCACAAAACATTCCAGCCAAAAACAATAAAAAGATGTGCATATTCACTCACTTTTTATACCAAAATGTCAATAATTTTATCTTCAGGAAAACCCACAAGCGAACTAATTCCGGAGAAAATGCTGACAGATGAAGAATGGTAAATGCAAGGTGAAACGACCCATTGGAGGGTTGGAGAAAGTGTGTGTGAGAGAGAGGAGAAACACACAGAAAAAAGAGAAAATGGAAAGAAAGAGAGGTATATCTTTATGTGTCGGAAAAGCGTAAATGAAGGCGACACCGGTAATTCGGAGAGTCCACAGAAGACTTCGGAGGACGCTTTCGATAAGATTTCATGTGTGTGGAGAGATGTGAAAGCGCCAACCTTTGAAATCAACCGCCATTACCAACGGCCAAAACTGAATTCTATTAGAGAAATCAAAGTGATAAGCGCGTTTTTTCCCCCCTTAAATCCGGCTCTTCTTGTAAAAGCGTTTTTTGTTTTGGCGAGGGGGGAAGCTCTTATTATTACAACCATCTTTATTAATTCTTGCCCTTCTAAATTCTTACAAACTTCATTTTTGTAAGTCTGAAAAAAAATAGACCTGTTGGAAAAAAAAAATTAGCAATTCGATACTTAATCAGTAAACAGTTGTAGAAGGATAAATTTAAATAAGTTGAGAGAGTAATAAGGGTCTAAAGTAATAAGAGACTGATATCAACAAAGTGCTTTCGTGTTAATACTAGTGCAAAATTATTTTCAATCGAAGGGAGAAAGACTTGGTTTTACAGCCTTAGTTTCCCATCGGGTGAAGAAATATGACTGCTGGGACTCAAGTTGGTGGTTGTTGCAGATATGCTCTCTCGAATAGGAAAGTAATTGTCCAAAATGTTAAGGAGTTGTACTTGTTGAGGAATCCAACTCTCAACGAGGATGGGTTTTGAATTCCCAGAGTTGTTGGGATACGTGATCCTTCTTCTTCTTCGCACCTTGTCATAGCTCACGTGGCTATCTCTTATTGCCTTGTGGACGAATGATTCACCAGCATTTGTGGGAGTGGCCAACCTGGCAGCCTGGCGAGCATAAGGCCACTTCTCCCGATGGGCTGGCGGGCCTGTATCGCAGCCCACTTCTCATGAAAAGCCTCAAGCAAAACGTGGGTTGGGGGGCCGTCTTCTTGAACCTCAAGTATTCAAGGGTTTCTCGTTGGGCTTCATTCAAGTTGGGTCTCTTCTTGAATTGATTTTATTTTTGAGCATCATATATATATATATATAATTAAATTTTATGTATAATTTTAAAAAAAAATTAAAAATATGAGAGGGTCTATATATAAAAAAAATTAAATGTATATAGTTTTTAAAAATATTATATGCATATGTTGTTTTTACACTCGCGCACACACATCCAAAACTCGAACAAGATACCGTCATAGAGAAATCTTGAGGGGACCCAATTTGTCAAGCTGAATCCACTCAATTAACCTTTTTTTTCTTGAGGAACTTTATGTGTAAATTTTCCTTTTTGATTTTAACTTCGCTTTCAGCTCATGTAGTGTATTGCTTGCTGTACTTTTTAACTCCTTTAATATTCAATTTTTCATCAGAGTTAAATGTACACATTATGAGAGATTCCCACCATATATGAAGTTACAAAGTATTAATTAATTATGCGGAGCTTACAAGTTTTAAAAATAAAATACAAAAAAAATTCTTAACTTATTTTCAGAATCTACCAAACTTCTTCAATTTTAATTATATTAATTAAAAAATTATCATTATCAACTTCCTATAAATCCTATGATGTTATTTTATCGCAAGCTTCAAAAATTCATTTCCAAGATAAAATCTAGCATCCCTTGTGATGCTATGGGATTTTCTTTAAATAAGTTAAGGTGAATATCGTTTTAGTTAAGTGAATTTTTTGTCTAGTAAACAATATCAAATTTTTGAAATAAATTATAACAGGTTCCCTTGAGATTACTATAATTATGAAATACTTTATTTTTTATTTGAAAAATTATAAATACTCCTTGAAGTTAATGATAATAAATATATTTTAGGTATTTATATAACTTTAAAATACAATCAACAATCCGTTGTAGTCTAGATGGTTAGGATACTCGGCTCTCACCCGAGAGACCCGGGTTCGAGTCCCGGCAACGGAATTTTTCGCCCTTTCAAGATTTTCTTTTTTTACTTTTTTTCCCCAATCAAGCCTAGCCACGTGAGAGGCACGGGAGCCTCATCATTAGGGTTTTAACGTCACCGTCTGCTCTTCAACTCTCTCTCTCTCCCTCTATCTTTAGTCCACCTCTATATCAACTGTTCTACTTCTTCTTGTTGCAATAGTATCAGGGAAAGCCGGGAAAGTACAAAGGATCTACCACAAAACAATGGGGAAGAAGAAGAAATTTATTGATAAGAAAAAATCCGCCACCTTCCAGCTCATGGCCCGCGACACCTCCGACCCCAATTACTCATCTGAGCCCTCCGGTGACCGGGTTTTTGTCCGTGTCGACAACAATGAGTACACGCCGGACTCATTCATGAACGACGGCGACCTGCCTGCGGACCCTGACTCGATTTTCGGCGATGCCCCCGAGGACTGTAACGATGAGGATGCAAATGGCGGGGTTGGAGGAGTGTCTAATAATAGAAGTCAAACGATGGCGTTGCCGGACCACATACGGAAGGAGATTCTGGAGCTAGGTTTTCCGGATGACGGGTACAATTATTTGACCCATTTGCGGGAGATTAAGAATACAGGTGGTGGTTCGGCGTATTATGATAATCCCAAGGCTAATTTTGATCAGCTTCCCCGGGATGTCAAGGTGTGATTGGGTGGATTTGTTGTTTTAGTTCAATTACGATATTTGAAATTATGATTCAAGCAAAATTTGCTTTCGGAGTTAACTACGATGTGCCTAGAGACAAGTGGAAGTATAGCATGTTAGTTTAATTTGTGTGTGAAGATTTGGGGTTTCAATATAGTGGTATATTTTATAACATAGGTTCTTATTCTTATATTGGCACCAGTCAATCATAATAATTTTAAGGTTGCTAGAAAATCTAGTTTTCACTCCCTGCAGTATCACTAATCTGTGAATTTTGTTTATCTTTTAGGCCTATGATGCTACAAGGGTTGACGTTTCCAAGTTAACTGATGCTTCTGAGGACAAATCTATCTACAGTGTGGCACAACAGTCTGTCGGTGTAAGATTACAGAAAGTAATGGATCCTGAAGTGGCTGCAATACTGGATGACAGTGATTCGTCAAAGTTTGGGTCCGATATCGAGGATTTGGAAGAGGACTTTGTTGTCAGAGCAAATCTTTTGGAAGGACCAGTTCATGAAGAAATTGACAAGAAATTGAGCTGTACAGCGGATTCAAGGGTTAACCAGTTACAAAATCTGGATTCAGGTCTTTCTAAAGCACCAGAGGATGGGGCTTCCGTGTCAGGCTTAGACAGTCATAAGCCTAGAGTTCGTCGTCCTCTAGATGAGCAATTTGACTTGGTAATTTGATTTGATTTTGTTTTAATTTTTGTGTCATGTATGCTCTCCTTGGCATTGTCGTAAAGACTATGCAGTCTCTCACAGAGAAGTTATTCAATGCAGCTTGAACTTCATGAATATGGTGCTGATAGTGAAGAAGAATATAATGGGTACATGGATGAGTATGAATGTCAAGAATCCCTTACAGAAAAGCTTAACCATGCTTTCAAGGACCATCCTTCAGATATCTTGCATCTTAACGGGGAAGGAGATGATAATGAGTCACCAGAATTAACTGCTGAAGTGATTCGCCGATGCAGGGAATATGCTGAAAAATACGAAAATGATGATCATGATGTAGAGGAAGTGTTGGTTGAAGAAAGTAGTGATGAATCAGAAGTGTGGGATTGCGAAACTATCATTTCTACTTATTCAACACTTGACAATCACCCTGGTAAAATTGGAGCTCCAGAAGCAAGGAGGAAGAAGAAGCTGGCTGAAGCACTATTGGGTACTTCAGCTAGCCCCAATCAAGTGATAACACTTAAAGGAAAAGAGAGACTTCCCGTAGACTTTTTGCCTCGTAGTAAAAGACATGGCGAAGAAAAGACCAAAGACGAGAACAATGTCAATGATAAGAGAACTGAGCTCCAGAAAAGGAAGCCGCGTGGTCAAGAGTCCAAGGAGGAAAAGAAAGAAAGGAAGGTACTACAAGAATTTATTGTGATCATATTTTCATGTTTCTGATAAGTACTACAACTATTTCCTTGACTGGATCATATTGCTGTTCCTTTTTCTTCACATACCACTTCTTAACCTTGTTTGACATTTCCAGTTCCCTTTATCAATGTCTGCATAGTTTTCTTTTCTAGAATACCATAGTTGTCAACTGGAACTATCCCTTTGCAGTCTGCTGTGAAATTAGAACGACGTGAGGCACGGCAAATGAAAAAAGAGATGAAAGGGCTTTACAAGTCTGAGGCCCACCGTGCTCAGAAGGTTGCAGCTTTTACTGGTCCATCATCTATTCATCTTATGTGACTGTGTCACACCTGTGCTCAAGTAAGTCTGTGTGGGTTATGTATGCCAATCTCCTTACTCGGATGTGCTTGTGTTTGATGGATCTTTTATTCATCTAATTTGTTTTGTGTTGAAGAATTTGGGAGTTAAAGGATTTGAAATTGATGAAAACATATCCATTCACTTGTTGGAAAAGTTTGAGTTACTACAAATTTCGAGTTCTTTAGCACATGTTTTGACCTATTTTTCCTGTCAGCATTTTGGATTTTAAGTTTGTATATATTGGAATCATTTGAAATACTTAGCTTCAGATTCTTTCATCAAATTCAGCTCTCTATTACTTGATTAGGTCATGGTCGAACTACTGGAAGTATATTTGTTTATGCTCTAATGTAGGGCAGCATCCAATTTACACAGCCATTTAGCCCTAAAATATGATATGAGCTTGTCGAATTATATTATTATTTTGGCATTTATTGTCATTATATATAAACAATGGTGTCTGCAATTATGTATTTTCCACTTGTGTTCTCTTGCTTCTGGCTTATTTTTATACTTACCAACTGAAGGCAGGAAAGACGGAGGATCTTGTGGTTTGAGTGCTTCATATGCTTGTTAATATTTAATTATACTCTTTTGATGTAAGCTTGGCGTTCAGTTGCCCCTTAAGTAGCTATGATTAATATCTCTGAAACAAACCACATTGATGCAACTGTGAGGTTCATGAACCAAGTTACTGATGAATGCATTGGTCAGCTACTCTCAGCATCATAGGGAGATGGTTCTTTATATTATGAAACATAGAAATTAGTTGGGTGGTTGTTCTGCTGCATTCAGATAACTTGTCTATGGACGACAGATGAGGCTATCAGAGATCCGAAACTGATAAACTAATGTCATTAATAGTCAGGAATCCTGAGGCACACCTGTGTTCCTATAATGCCTGGTATTGGCAAAACTAAGCTTCCTAAAGAAATGAATGAACATCACATGCATCTTTATGAATGCTTGAGTTTTTTCTTGTCATGGCCCTTTAAGTTCTCTGTTCTATCTTACCTGAGTGAACTCTTTCATATACCTCCTTATATTGAGAATAACTTTTGACTATATTTTGTATTCTCTCCCTTCTATACTATTTACAAGTAAGATTTCACACACAATTCTTCTTATGATACCAGGATTCACCTGCATTTCTCCCTTATCAGTACAATCATGGATTTGCAGCATAAGTGGCTCCATGAGCAGATACTCAAGCTTGCAGATGTTCTGTAAGAGTAAATTTTGCAGAGGTTTATGGATATTGAGCTGCATCCCAGTTTTGATATATCTTTTATTTAATGGCTATTGTGATGTTTTTCTGGATTTTGATGAAGATTTTCAGTTAGCATATGTTGCTCTGTGTTATACAAAAGTTGTTTCTTGGAAGATGGAAAAGAGAAGATATACGAAATTGACTAGTTGCATGCTGGTATTTGTGTAGCATTGCCTGATGCTATATGTCTATTGTTTAGATTGCATAATTTGTTTGAGCAGCATAAGGTGTCTTATATGATTTTGGGTATTGTTGAGTTTATTGAACATTTTAAGCCTACTTAATTTGCCGCCCTGATGGACAATGCAAGTAATATGCCCCCCCCCTAAAAATTCATTTTAGATCTTTCATTGCTGATCGATGTTGTATCTCTTACTGCACCTTTTATACATACACATTATGTGTGTATAAAGTCCTGACAAGATGCAAAAATTCTCTGTAAATGGTTTCTTGCCTTTTGCAGGAAGCTTATATATCTAGGGTAAGAGAAAATTAAGAGAATATATAACATTAAGTACATGTTTATATATCAACCTAACTACACACTCAGCATTTCCACCTTTACAATAATAGAGAGAACGATAAGTAATCTGTTACAATGGTATCTAGTTCTTGGCATGCATTAATCAACAGCAAAGTAGATTCAGTATTAGCACTCTTGATAGTTTTATAATTTATGGTATAAAGAGCACTAAACTAAGTTGAGTGGGCGAATGCATCTCTCTGTTTCTGGGAATTGTTACAACACGGTAAACGAGGATGACAGCAGCAGCAGATGCTCCTTGCATGAGGAATGGGAGCGCCACCGACTCCATCAAAGTAGGGTGCTGGATTAAATATTGGGTAATCCTCTTCCATTATAGGCTGAGCCACCATGTCGGGCTGCACCTCCACTGCCTCCGGCTGGAATTGGAGTGGTGGCTGTGATAATGAAGGTGGTGGAGCAGAGAATGACCTTCCTGCAACCACAAACATCATCACCAACAGAAGTATTACTGTCATTTGGACAGATTGAGACTCTGACTTTAGCATGACCGAATTTGTGTAATCCTCTTGGCAATTATATGTAATAATTTTGGGGGCATTTCTACATCTATATATATATGTGCAGTTTTGAAACTGGTGGAAATGCGATACAAAGTTAGAGGTCTAGTTTCATGCTTGGTGTATGAGAGGATCATGATTGTGGTGTGTGTTGGGTACGAGAAAACAGCTCATGCCGTACGAGGGCAAATAACGGACTTTAAGATTCATACAGAGAGTGAAGTCACAACTTAAGAGTTAGGAATTAGGATTGACATCCTACGGAGCTCTACAACAGTCAATTTTAGTAACAGCCACATCACATGATAAAACATGGGAATTGCAAAATGCGCAGACAACATGTCTGCTAGATGTATTCTTATTTCACTTCATCCGATCAAGTCAAAAATTTCTTTTTCGGGTAACAAATGCATGGTACATTTGTTCTTCAGAAACTGGACATTGGGCCTATGTAAGCAAACCAATTGCAAATAGGCATGTTAAAAGACTCCTCCCTCTCTGGGCTTCACAAAAGGAGGCCCATCAGAAAATGGGAGCTCTCCAATACTCTGACGGAGCAATTTGGCAAAAGAATAACCCAAAAGATGACAAAAAGGTAGAATTCGAACCCGTAACCATTCAAGACTGCAACAGATTTGTTTACCAAATCCCACTTCATTTTATACAACTTGAAAACCTATAGCAAGCAAGGGTGCAACCGTGCAAGTTTACTAAACCTACAGATGAGTAGTATCAATTAATACTTTTAATTAATAGTGAATGGCATGTAGCATACAGGGTCCACATCTCTCTCTCTCTCTATCTCTCTGTGTATAGCATACAGTTGGTGTGGTGGTGTTGGAGCTGGACCAGCAATACGAAACGTATTTGGTTCAAGAGCTGCTGGTCCTGCTGGAACCATCACACGTAGTGATCAACACACTTCTAACTTCTACCTAAAATTACATACTTGTACTAATTTATTTTAATTGGTTGTTGGGATTTTGAACTAATCACTCTTTTTCTTTACTCTTTTCACGTAATCATACTCTCCTCTCTATTTACGTTTTAATTTTCTCCTATTGGTGGATTGGATGCATATAAATGCAACTTATACGCTTTACATACAAACATTATTGCACTCATCTTTTTAAAAGTAGAATTCCTTCATTTCTGCTAACTCCAAAGGGCCAGAGCAAAAGTCTTGCATTTTTATTTATTTTTTTATTTTTTTATATATTATATTGTCAAAAATAAATTCATATATACGGGACAAAATTGCAACCTGAATATCTATAGAATTAAAATTACAATTTTTCCCATAGATATCACGAGCTAGCCCACCTCGGCATTAGTTAACAAATATCAAGTTGGTCCTGCCTATAATATTTAAAAAACAAGAAAATATTCCCTCCTTTTCTTGCAAGCGTGAACTGTTGCAGTTGTATGTAGGTGGGGACAAAAGTGAAATCCAAGAAATCTGTGTCCCTCCTCACCCTTCCCACTCTCTCAATTTTTTGATGTTTCCTATCATGTTTGTTAGTTACTTAACTGATGCCTATGTGCTAGCTCTTTTGTTCTTCATTCCACTGCTGTACAATTTGCTTATAAATTGGTGAACTCCAACTGTGCAGAAACATCAGGAGTGCTAGCTTGTCCGAATTCATTCAAGTTATCAATGGAGACAGCAGTGCCAAGAATGAGGTTTCTTTTGATGGTTCTGTTCTTTGGTTTTATGGTAGTTAGATTGAGAGGTGAAGCCGAAGGAAATGCTGATAACAGAACTGAGAATGGAGTTGCAGTGGATAGCAAGAGGAGGAACAATGGTAATGGAGGTTGGAGTGGTGGAGGTGGAGGTGGAGGTGGTGGATATGGATGGGGATGGGGTGGTGGTGGTGGAGGTGGAGGTGGAGGTGGCGGTGGCGGTGGAGGTGGAGGAGGTGGTGGTGGATGGGGGTGGGGAGGTGGTGGGGGTGGGTACTGGGGGTGGGGGTGCAGGAAAGCCAAGAACAAGAGAAGGTACCATAAGGAGGAGTATGTAATGGGGGAATTTGCTCAGTGCATGCTGAGAGGAAGGTGTAGAGGTATGAGATTGGATTGCCCTTTACATTGTGGAGGCCCTTGTTTCTATGACTGCAGGTACATGTGCAAAGCTCACTGCAAACGCTAGCCCGATCCATCCGCCGTACGCCATCCTGCCTTCCGGATTACTCTCCTTTTGTTCTACTCAAACTCTTCTTGTAATTCTAGTTAAAGCTAGCTTTTATCAGCAAGAACAGTGAGGGTAGATTTGGTTTTGGGGTAGGTTTAGTGAGAAGTGCTAAAAAAGGTTGAGGTCTTTTGTTGTTTGTGTGGTAATAGGTAGAGATGTAAGTGGAGGTTCTTGCAAGCGCGCTTGTCTGTTTTCTTGATGTGGTGAGATTCTTGCATGCATATGTAGTGGCATTTTACATGCTGCATGGTTCTGTTACTGTGGTTGTCTGCTTTTCTGTAAAAGGGTTACTCCACAATTTCTTGTTTTTCGACGACGGGTTCTGTATTTCGTCTAACACTACACGTTAAATGTTAAAATAAGAAATTTTAATTCATTCATATTCAATCAATCACATAACAAGTATAATGTTTAAGTATAAGCTGATCAGCATTGCAATTTTATTAATTTGGTTCTTGTCCTAAAATGTCAGTTTCTTTTCAGGACATTTAATTATATGACAAGGTTTCGGGACAAGAGAGGTTACGAGTAAGATTGCAATGTCCTTTCGACATATTTTTCTTTTTTGGAGTTTGATTTGAACTTCAAATTGTTTTATACAGAGGAGGTGGAATGATGAGGCGTATGCTGTATGTAGTAATTGAGACTGAATGATGTTGTCGTGGTAGCACTTGTCATAATCTAAAGTTTGTACCTTATAGTTTATAATTCAACTGTTAAAGTCCGAGCTTGGCTCAATCAGGCTGTGAGTTCGAATTTTATCAATATAATATTTAATTTATTTTTAATAGTAATATATTGATTTTTTATTTGTTGATTAATTTAGAAATATTAATGTATTGCGTATTGAATGTTGTAATATGTTGGTTAATTTAAAAATATTAACGTATTAGTACACAATCTTAAAATTTGGATTAATTTTCCCAATTTCAAACCGTTGAAATATAGGGTAGCGTTGATTTTTGACAATCATAATAAATATTTATACGATTGGGCAAATGTTTGTGATAACGAGCAATACTGCAGTTGAGGGTCATGCCATAGGTCGGAGAAGTCGAGCTAACTCATCCCCAATACAAAAATATGCAAATCGTCAATCTTGTGAAGGTATTATTTTCGCCCTTAAAAGAATAGTTTGGATAGTTCAGTCTTTAGTAATTACATTAATTTCAATTTTGTATTTCTAACTCAATTAATAGATTTAAAATCTGTCTAAATAAAAAATTATGCAATGCAGCCCCTAAAATTTTGAAAATAAGTCCACTATCTCCCATGGTAGGCAATATTTTGAAAATCGGACTGTACATATAAAATCGTCGGACTTCGAGCGAGTGGAACTGGTCAAAACCCAATCATATATATATATATATATATAATAGATTCTGGGTCAATCAATTTTTTTAATTCAATCCGATCAATCGAACCAGTGACTCAATAATTCAATAACTTGATCGGTTCGATCTCCAATCCAATCCTGAAAACATTGATGCGAGGAGTTGCGTTTCCCTATCCTTTTATTTGGGAGGATTTGTATTATGTTATCTATATTTATTTTAATTTTCATAAAAATTGAATTCAATTTATTATCAGTATTACTAAGAAAAATAATCGGGTTAACTAGCCAATGAAAATTATTTTTTGGGGACTAGGGAATGGAAACAAATAATTCAAACTGAGATGAAAACCCTAGTAGTAAATTACGAGTAATTTTTTTTTAAGTTTGATATAATTATAAATATCAAATTATTATTCAAAAAATTAATGAATTTCTCCCTCAAATAGAGAATTATTATGAAGTGTTTAGATTGTGAGATGAAAATTACTGTTTTATCTTTATTTTTTTTTCTTTATTTTTTTTTCAAAAAAAAAATTATAACTGTAAAAAATTATAAGGGTAGATAAAATAAATATTCAATAGAGCAATTTAGTTCATAAAAATATTTTAAAATTATATAAAAATTATAATTTATAATGTTAAAAGACGTTTTGGACAGTTTTCCGTATAAAATTAAAAACCTGATAGAGGCTAAATCTCATACTGGGTGAGTTTAGTTTACCCAAACCCTAAAATAAAAAAGCTCTGTTGAAGCTCAAAACTTGAAGAAAATTTTGGGCTAATGAAGAACAGTTGCAGAGACCTGAGATTATAATTAGGGAATTTGGGTTGATGAAGAAGCCAAAAACGAGCTTTCTTGAACTAATGAATGAAGGCTGCGAAATGGAGTTTACGTGTTTTACTGCAGAAGCGCCATTGTTCGACAAATGCAAACATCACAACGTTGTTCAACAAATATGTAGACAAGACGAATGTATTCTCCTGGAACTCCATCATCGCCGAGTTGGCTCGCAGCGGCGACTCTGTCGAAGCCCTCAAGGCGTTTTCCTCCATGCGCAAGTCCGCCCTCAAACCCAACCGTTCAACTTTTCCTTGCGCGATAAAGTCATGCTCTGCCCTCTGCGACCTTGCATCAGGAAAGCAAGCCCACCAGCAAGCATTCGTCTTTGGTTATGGTTCTGACCTTTTTGTATCATCTGCACTAATTGATATGTACTCCAAATGCGGTCAGTTGCGGGATGCAAGGATTCTGTTCGACGAAATTCATATGAGAAACGTGGTTTCTTGGACCTCGATGATTAATGGCTATGTTCAGAATGATTGTGCTCGCGAGGCGTTGTTGCTTTTCAAGGAGCAGTTAGCTGAAGAAAGCGGGGGCAGCATGGAGGAGGATGGGTGCGTTGATGGTGTTGCTATGGTTTCTATTTTGGCGGCTTGTTCACGTACTTGTGAGAAGAATGTGACGCGAGGGGTTCATGGGTTTGTCATTAAAAGAGGATTGGATGAGGTTTTGGGTGTTGGTAACACTTTGATTGATGCGTATGCCAAGTGTGGCCTGGTGGATTTTTCGAAGAAAGTATTTGATGAGATGAATGAGAAAGATTTGATATCTTGGAATTCTATGATAGCGGTTTGTGCTCAGCATGGGTTGGGTGAGGAGGCGATTGGAGTTTTCCAGTCAATGGTTTGGTGTGCGGAGGTTGAGTATAATGCTGTGACTTTGTCAGCTGTGTTGTTAGCTTGTGCACATTCAGGAGCTCTTCGGACAGGCAAGGGCATGCACACTCAGGTACTACGATTTTACTAGGTCATGGTGTGTTAGTTAATGTATTGATTCAACTCTGTTTTACTTTATATCCCCTTAAGGATATTTCATATCTCATTTTCATTTTCCTTTGTTTTTATAGATTATAAAGATGAATTTGGAGAGTAATGTAGTTGTTGGTACTTCAATCATTGACATGTACTGCAAATGTGGGAGAGTAAATTCGGCAAGGAGAGCATTTGATAGGATGAACGAGAAGAATGTAAAATCATGGTCTGCCATGATTGCTGGCTATGGAATGCATGGTAAAGCAAGGGAAGCACTTGAAGTATTATCTGACATGATTCGGGCTGGGATAAAACCAAACGGTATCACTTTTGTATCAGTCCTCTCAGCGTGTTGCCATGCTGGTTTGGTGGATCAAGGATGGCACTGGTTTTGTGCAATGCAGCATAGGTTTAATATAGAACCGTCTGTGGAACACTATGGCTGCATGGTTGATCTCCTAGGTCGTGCAGGTTTTCTTCAAAAGGCCTATAATTTGATTGAGGAGATGAGGGTGAGGCCTGATTTTGTTATTTGGTGTTCTCTTCTGGCTTCATGCAGAATACACAAAAATGTGGAGCTTGGGGAGATCTCTGCTAGGAAATTGTTTGAGTTAGATCCTAATAACTCAGGATATTACACACTGCTCTCAAACATTTATGCTGAAGCTGGGAGGTGGGAAGATGTGAAAAAAATGCGGATATTTATGAAAAATCATGGAGTAGTTAAATCCCCTGGGTTTAGTCTTGTTGAACTAAAGGGTAGAGTTCATATATTTCTTGTTGGAGATAGGCAACATCCTCAGCATGAGAAGATCTATGCTTACCTGGAACAACTATCTGTGAAGCTTCAAGAAGCTGGGTATGTACCAAGAGTGGCTTCAGTTCTTCATGACGTAGATGAGGAGGAAAAGGAAATGGTGTTACAAATTCACAGTGAGAAGCTAGCCATTGTTTTTGGAATTATGAATTCGACTCCTGGCACAACCATCCAGGTTATTAAAAACCTTAGAACTTGCGAAGATTGTCACACGACTATTAAGTTGATGTCCAAGATCACGGGCCATGAAATAGTGATAAGAGATCCGAAACGGTTTCACCATTTCAGCAAAGGCACTTGTTCATGTGGAGATTATTGGTGATGTTATCGCTAGAGTTTAGACTTTGTATACCACCATGGTCTGGGTTCTACCCACAAACTAACTAAATTGCAAGAATTCTATCCATTTTCATTGCTGAGATATCTGGATTCCATCACTGGACATATCGGATCATGAAGAATGGCTGCATAATCCATCTTACTTCTATTCGATAAATATTCTGTTGCTACTAAGATCAGGCAACTCATTGGAGGTCACAAGCACTGGGTGCACAATTGCGTCATCACATGAAAACAGGCCCTAACGTTTTTCATATATAAGGTTTATTAGGGGAATTTAAAAATGCAAATGTGAAGCAATGCCAACTATTTCGAACTGGCTAGCAAGAATATATACTCTCTTACAGCATACTTCAGCATATCAGGTGATAGGTATGTCTTCGCTTATATGAAGAACTATACCTACTGTATTTTCTCACTAAAGTTTTTTAAACATGTTATATGCTTCACACAATCATATTTGACTTGAACCCAAAAAGAAAACATACATGTGATGCATGCTTTGAATTCAGGAGCTACCTCAAATGCCAAAACTACACTTTTTAGGCTTGCAATTCCAGCCGACCTTGTCCCATCGCCCCCTGATGAATTTCTTAGTACTGTTCTTAGTCACCTTTTTGTGAGTTCTTCAGTCAAATTCTCTCCTATTCTTGGTCGTTAATTATTTCCAAAACCTTTTTAAGACCACCACTGCCCAATATCCAAAAAGTCTAATCACTTTATATTTGTCGAAAACAGGGCAAAATCTAAGGAATTCTCTTACATTTTTCTGTTTTTAACACGAATGATCTGTCTTAACCTAATTCAGAACTTGAACAGAATTAAGTTTGGATCCCTATTCATCTAGGTATGTACTCTAATTGTTATCATCTGTAGTATTATTTTAACGAAATGTGAAATATTTCCTCGTGGAAACTGCATTTTCCTTGTCCTACCTAATTGCAGTCAGTAGTACAAATATTTCTCACTCACCCTTTATGAAATTATTAGAAACTTCAAATTGTCAATGAAAATAATGATGGATCGTAGAGACTTTCATTCAGTAAATGACGAAGTCTCACTTTTCATTCAGCGGTTTTCATTTTAGTCAAAAATGTACTACTGCGTATTTTTGCGACGTTTATTATTACATGTAATTCTTGGATGAACCGATTTCAAAAAGTCGGTCCGCTCAGATCTTCTGAATGTTGATTGATTGCAATGCTCTGATACTCAGAGATTTGATTATGTCAACTAGGGTCTCTAAGACAGCTGGGAAACTCAAACCTGATAACCAAGTTGTATTAATGAGTTGACCAGGTGGGCTCATTTCTTGATGACCAACTTGATTGATGCTGGTTTCAGATTGAAGAGCCTGTGATCATCAAATCCTGGCAGGACTACTGCACCTTCACTAGAGAGGCGCGACCCAGATTAATGATTGACAAAGACTTGAGAACCCCACCCAATACCAAGTTGGTGTAATGGTCCCTGCACTGCTGGTTGATCCCCTGGCTAAACATGACTGAGGTTCTTGTCATCTTATTTTGCTCGGACAAACCATCTACTTCTGGTCACTGCCATGTTTGCATGCGCTTTTTCCACCCTTTAACTGTGAGCACTTGCCAACTGGAATGATGAAAAGCTCCACCTCATTTCTTGTGAGTGGCACTACACCTGATCCAGAGGATTTATTGCATCAAGGGATGAGGTTTTGTCCTGTGCAGATGATGACTGGCAACTCACTTTTGGCCCCCAATTCCTTTTGCTCCTCAATATGTCTCCCTCAAATTCAATGCCACGCACAAGAGGTTCATTGCTTTTTGTCTTTGCTTCTAGTTTATTTGCGAAAAGGGTTCTGCCCAAAGTTGTTATTCTAGGAAAACTTGTGAAGCACTTATCAACGTTTCACTATCAACATCAATATCTAATAAGGATTAACATTACAATCCTCGCTGTTATGTTTTTTTTAATTACAAACTCTCATCTAACCTGCTCGCTGTTATGTTTTTTTTAATTACAAACTCTCATCTAACCTGCTATTATGTCGGCAGCCACGTCTCTAAAGTTCTATTGAGATGAGAGTCATGTACAACATCGGGGAAAAAAAAACAAAGAAAGAAAAACAAGGAACACGAGTATAGTACTACCACCATCACTCTATGTATATAATATATATATATACACATGTATGTCTATATATAGCTTAGGATGGGAATTTTAGGAAAAGCCATAAAATGAGAGAGAACATAGCAATTCTTGAATAATGATGATAAAACTTCAAATTAGGGTTTCATATTAGTGAGGAAGATGGTTCAATAAATGATATTGTCCCCACAGGAGGATATTTGAGCTGGACATAAGCACTTGGTTCCAAGTTTTGCCAGTGTGTACTCCTTATCCAATCATAAAGATCTTCAACCTTTCTGCAAAGGGTCAATCTCAATCTCACATTTCCTATTCCTCTGAGATCAAAGGAAGCAACTTGACTACTTGAGTGAAAGAGGGGGTTTTCAATTGTCACCTCCCAGTTTCAAATCAAATACTAAGAATTTTCTTGAATGGATTCTGAGTAAAGAATTGACTTATGATTGATTGTCTGTACCGGATTCATGAATTCGAGGGCTACAAGCTGTTCTTTCATTGGATGCAGCAGAAATATTTACAGACAAGAAGATCCATTGCAACCAGAAAATTACATGCTGGATGAGTAGTTGTCTTAAACCACAAAGTTGCTAAAAAAAATCAAACTAGATCGATAGAAAAGCCCAATATAGAATAAAAAAGAGAGAAACAAGATCAATTTGAGAATTAAAAGATGCGCTTTTTTTTTTCCTCTCTCTTTTGTTCTTCTGAGGGCACTACCACAAAGTTCTCAATCTCTTGGAGGCACTTAAAGGTGGGGTGATCTGTGGAACAAGAAAAGAGCTATCTTCACTCCACTTTCTGGTAGATTTGATATTATTAGTAGTGAATCCCTTGTACTGCTCCTTGGCTCCATTTGGTGCCCCAAAGGCCAACTCTATAGACTGATGTGACTGATATTGGGCCTGATTCAGAGGAGGAGAAGGAGGAGGAACTTGAGGGACCCAAACCCCTATTTTTTGTGTGGGAAAACCACTCAGATTGCTCCCAAGATCAGCATCCCAGTAGGGCAACAAATCATCAATCTCTCCATTCTGAAAATCATGATCAAGAACCAAACAAGAATGACACTCAACTCTTGTCCATTTCAAAATGGAATCTTTAAGTATAATATATAGTCTCTGATATCAATTAAAGGTTGAGAAATCATGCAAACCTTACAGAAACCATAAGGAGAAGGCAGAGAAGAATCAAGAAAGTCCTCAACATGCCACCCCGGCAGCATTTCCATCAAATATTCTGATATGCTACTCGATGAAACTGAAGTATTCATCAAACTCCCTCCATTCATCAACTGAGGATTATTCTTGTCACAAGATTCTGGTGCAGCCACACCACCGCTTTGAGCTGTTGTACACTTTGAGGTGGAGGGTGCATTGCTTGGGGAAACATGAACAGCTTTTGGTTCTTGGGACTTCGAGATTGCCGATTCTGCTGAAGATTTTGAGTCTGAATAAAGGGCTGAAGTAGCAGAGAGTCTGAGACCAGTTAACAAAAACCTGGCGTGCTTCTGAGTATGCTCATTCGCATTGTGAATTGGAATATCACACTCTCTGCACAGAATCGCCCTGTCTTGCTGACAAAACAAGAAAGCCCTTCTCTCCTAAATTCACGAAAATTGAGATTATCAGCAAATACATAGAAAAAAAAAGAAGAGTATTTCCGGAGAGAAGGCAAGAACACTATCAGACCTGGCAGATGTCGCACAGAGGGGCCTGTTTGGGGGAAGGGTGGTGGAGGGAGAAGCGCTGATGTTTGCCGGCAAGCTTGTTGGCGTGGTGGACGCGGTGGTCGCAGGCGGCGCAGAGAGCCGCCTCGTCGGCAACGCAGAAAAAAGATGCTTCATCTTTGTCGCATACATCACACTGAATCTTCATTTGATTATTCCAGTTTTCTTGTACCTTTTTTCTTGATCAAGAATGTGTTGATTGGAGGCAATGAAGTTTGATCAACAACAGAGAGAAATGAGGAGAGAAGGCGTTGAAATTTGGTAGAGTGAGAGAAAGGGTAAGAGGGAAGCAGGGGATGAGCAAAGCCTTTATTTATTTATTCACACACCTTCCCATTATTAGGAAAGATGGATCTCAAAATTTGTACAATTACAGAATGTCAACTTCCCATTTTGAACAAAAATAGATAAATCATGACTTCAAAATATAATGTCAAAACCATTTTCATATATTCTCTATAGTAAACGGATTAAAATGTCATTGTGGATTATGATTTATAATTTTACTTATTTTTAAAAATTAATTTTTTTTGGACTAATTAGATAATTTTTAAAAATTTCCATCCACCTCGCGCAATTTTTTATAAATTTTATAATATTTTTTAAGAAAAAAACTACATCAAGAACAGAATTGAAAATTTCAAACTTCCGTCTAAAGATACGTATTTTTCAAATATTATACAAGTATTTTTAATTTTACAAATAATAAAGAAATACTCGTAATTATGTCAACCCTAAAAAACTTGTTGTAATTTACTATATTAAATTTTATACTAACACGAGCCTTTCGAACTCAGTTATCATCCTCCATAAGTTTTAAAAAATTGTGTTTGAGCTTGACTTAATCAGATCCAACTCGAACGAGCTTTAAGTTAAATTGGACAAGATACAAACTCGTAATTTAATATTTTTAAATGTATTTTTTTATTATTTTTTTGTAATCAAATTATAAAGCTCAACTGACTTTGAAAATTTATCGAATGAAAAATTAAATTCAAATTTGATTTGGTAAATAATGAATCGAGCTCAAACAGACTTGTATCAATCTATCTCAAAATCTAATATTGAGAAATTTGGTTATTTTTTTAGCTCTACTTACACATATATTGTGTGCAATTTCATTTTTAAATTATAATATCCTTTCATGACAACTTTTTTCTTTGTGTTTATCATCTATCGCACTTTCGTATCGCGCAATCAATGATCTTGCAGTATCGAGTGATTGATATGTGTTTTTTTGAATTAATGATAGCATATTATACACGCATAAATGCGACTTCAGTGCTTTGAGGCATGAATGTATAATAGAAGATGCTTTATCTCGTTTCGTCTGAAATTTATATATATATATATACATATATATAAATATATATAGTTTAAGTGAAAGGGATAAATTTATTGTGATTGAAATTTCTGTACATGTTTATGGTAGACAAATTGATGGCGTGATGACTGCATTGTCAAGCAAGAATAGGAATATTCGAGTTGATAATTTATTTATTTATTCATTATTATTATTATTATTATTATTATTTTGAACAAATATTTTATTATTATTTTAAAAGCAAATAGAGAGATAGGCAGACAAACAATGCCATAGCATAACTTTCCTACCATGCTTAAATATTTTACCTATATATTTCAATGTAGATATTCCAATAATGAACATTACTTCAAGAGCAGATAATGGATGTATAAGAGAAATAAAAATAAAATGAAAAAAGAAAATTTTCGTCCTATAATTTAATCTGAATTCTATTTTGAATAATTATGACTTTTTTCTATTTTGATGATAAATGCTAATAGTCAATTCTAATGTTTTAAGTGTAATATAAATAAATATTTTTTTAATAAATCTAAATTTTTATACTATTTTAGGTGAGCATTAGCTACGAGATGCAAAATGAATGAATATAATTGGCTAATATTGCTCTTGAAAAGATGTGTATGCATAAAATTGGGTCAAATGAGTAAAATTAAATAATTTTAAAAGTTACCGGACTAAAACTAAAATAAATAAATTTAAAGAAGTAAAATTAATGATAGACAAATTTAAAGGACAAAATAAATAATTTATCAAAAATAAAATGAAATGTACCAAAAAAACAAAGGTTAATGTTTAGTTAGAGAGACGAAATGAGAGAAAGTAGCAGTGAAAATTAGAGGTGTTTGAAAATAATTAAAATAAAAAAATAAAAGGTGGTTTGTAATTTTTAATTTAATTTAAACAGTTAAAAAATGAAAAGTCTAAATAAATGAATTAATTTATTTTTATTTATAAATCAATGAAAATATTTATTTTAAACAAAGGTAAGAAAAAAAAATAAAAAATACAAAGAGTAGAGGTCTTGAAGAGAACAAAAGTTAAAAGAGGAGGAATCTTGATTTTATGGGATGGGGGTATGGGCGATCTATTTATGGTTGTCGCCTTGTGGGATTCCCATAATTCTCACTTTTTATATTTATAATATTATTATTATTATTATCAATAATTGTACGAATTTATCACTCCCCATAACTATATTAAATTATTATGTAAATAAATATTTAACTAAAAATAGGAGGGAGAGTGAGACTATGGGAGATTTTTTGTTGTGAGATATATATATATATATATATTATTAAAGCGAACCATTTTTCTCAGCTTGCTCAATAATCTATTTACTTATAATAAAAAGAAACATAGCTACGTAATTTAAAATTTGTCATAATTATAAATATTTTTCTCAAATAAAGCCTTAATTATTAATTTATCATTGTTGATTTTTTTAATGAAAAAGTATGAAAAAAGTGAAATAAAAACAATTGAGGGTGGATAAAATAAATAATACAATAGGCAGATTGTAACGCCCCAAAGATTATAATATATAATTGGGGGATTAATTAGTAAATTTTTATGAAATTTAGTTATTTGGTAAATAAATTATGGGCCATAATTGGAATATAATAGAATTTGAACGGATTAAATTGGAGTTCGTTATAATATTTTGGAACAATTTATCTTAATTAAAGAAAGTTAGGAGGAAGGTAATGGATATTTTAAGAAAAGTCTAATTAAATAAATAATAATATTATTATAATTATTATTTATATATATGTATTAGTAAATAATACATATATATTAGTATATATATATTAATGAATAATATATATATACATATGAAAAGAGAGAGAGGATTGAGAGTGGGAGGTGGGCCATCCCCCCACCGCCTCACTCTCCTCTCTTTACCCACACACACATACATAATACACATACACACATGCACGACACACACACATATGAAATTGAAAATTTGATCTTGCGGGAAAAGAAGCAGAGGTACGAAGAATTATAATTTAATTTTTATTAATTTATATAATTATATTATTTAATTAATCTATTTATTAAATATTATTTATACTAAGCAGTGTACTATTTAATCAGAATATTTTATGAGTTTGACTATTTAAAATAGTGTCGAATTAAATATCAAATTGGATACAAAAATGATATCATTGATTAATTAGATTATTAAATTTATTTGATTTGAATATTACTATAGCTAATTTATACAATTCCATCGGAATTGTTAACCAAATTCGCAATTATGTGTATTATTGTTCAATTAAAGTGTATAATAGCGAGAAATTGATAGGAAATTCATAGAAATATTCTGAAAATTATATTTAATAAATGGTATGTTAATAAAGAGAAAAAACGAAGATTGTATTTCAACAGAAATAGAATATTAAAGAATTATTAGAAATTGTACAAATGATATTCAATCTTATATTTAAAAGAAATTACAATATTCTCGATATATTTATTGTGTGTGGTATAACTCATTATAGGATACGGGGGTAAAGTGAGAAGACCAAACCACTACCTATTGAATAGATAAAGGCGTTGTAAGGTCGAGGTAAGTAAATCATTAGTATTATCTATATATGTTCCCTTTATTTGTGATATTACTCTCATATAAATATGAGATTCATGCTGAAGTTGATTTATTTGAAAATATATGAGTGATGAATAATCTGATTTGATTGACGATATTGTGTACGTGGAATGAGAAAGTACGTTGAAATATCATGTTTGTTGTATGTTGTGTTGTGGGTGTTTGGAATGAGATTGTATTGATATATTGTTTTACATTCCTAGTTGCTTAGAAGAATGGTGATATGCGGAAATGAGGGAGTGATGGAAATTGAATATAATTGTGGTGTGAATACCCCTTGATGTGTTGAAAAGCCTATAAGGCGAAATGAAATGAAAAGAGCTTTGATGCGATATGAGAAAGAAATGAAATGAAAAGAGCTTTTTGATGCGATATGAAAGAGTTATGTGCGAAATAAAAATGCTATGTGCGAAATGAAAGAGCTACGATGCGAAATGAGATTGATGAGCCGGCTGTCAAGGGGATTCACTTAAATTTATATAACTGTGAGATTGAGTTGATGGGAAAAACACGATATCACCTTCTGGTAAGCAAATTAGGAAAAAGAGAAAGTTTAATTGATTGTCTTATTGCGTGATAACTATGTGGTGTAATAAAGATGGTTATGTGGAAGCTATATATTCTATGCATGTTGCCTATGTATCTTGTTTGAGGTTATATTTGATATACATATATAAATAGGGCTGGTTATTTACTTACTGAGTGGCAGGCTCATCCCTCTGCTGACATTTTCTTTCAGGAGTAGACTTTGAGGTGTTTGACTGTTGAAGAGTAGGTCTACGCGCTATACTCAAGCAGGTCGGGCTAGTATGTAGTTTTCTCCTTTTTGTCAGTTAGAGTACAAATTACATTTTGTTTGTACAGAGAGAACATAAATGTACGGATTATCTGTGACGAATCACTTTGTGATGTGTGATATATATATATATATATAATATTGTGGGTTGATAATACCTATTATGACATGTTGGGATTATGTATGCAAATTGATTAGATGGTTATGTGCAAATGTATATATATGAACACAGTGATTACTATAAGTATGACGTTTAAGGTAGATATAGCCCTTGTAGCGAAGGGGGTGCTACACAGATTGGTCCATATAAGTATTGTAAAAAATCCTAAATATTATTTAAAATTACACCAAAATAAATAAATTTATTCCTTCAATAGAAGGAGCACGTGCACGTGCGTTCCACGTGCTCCTTCCTTTGATAATTAACGAAAATGAGTAGTGGGTTGTAAATTACAAATTTTTTGAATTTGTGGGATTAAATATATTGAATTGTAAAATAATGGGATCAAATTTGCAAATAAAAAAATTATAAAATGTAAATTGCAATTTTTCCTAATTGTGTGTGTGTGTGTGTATATATAATTTAATGGAATGCAATAGTTATTGGAGATTATGAATTTACAATGATTGAAAAAATGAATTAATTTTGAATATAAATACATATATATTTTAAGAGTATTTTTAATTTATTTATATTTTGTTAACAAAGATAATTATTTTAGAATATTTTTTCTTAATAAATAGTATAGACCAAGAGTTATATATTATAGATAATTCCAAAGAAAATGTATCGGAAGAAGAATTCATCAACACACACTAATATTCAACATCATCTTTAATGACTTTTTCATGTGCATAAGACGCCTATAAATATCCTAATAAACAAAGTATTTTCCAAAAAAATAAGATTTTGAGATCATACATATTTTTATATATAGGGTAAATTATATTTTTGGTCCCTATACTTAGGTTCAAAATTGATTTTGACCCTTAAACATTTTGAAGTGCGATTTTGATTTATTCTGCTCTTCCTATTTTTCGCCCTTATACACCGGTAACACTGCCCTTTCACCGGCGCACCACCATCGTTCGAAAAGCCCACCCACACCCATCGCCGTCCGCTCCACTGTCGGTGAAGTCTCCCCCTCCCGTTTCTTTTTGCCGTTGTCCCCCTTTGTCCACTCCAAATTCAAACAACATAGCTGTGTTCACCTGTTCCATTAGTTTTAGTTTCATTTTTAATGGTTAGAGCAAAATCTTAACATTTTAAAAAAATTAACAATTAAAATCAACTCTGACCCTAAACATAGGGACCAAAAGGATAATTTACTCAATTTATATACTACAATTGAAAACAAAATGCAATGTAGTTTTACGTACAAAGATGTTTACATAGTCAAACATATGAATCATATGGAATGACTCAACCATGTCATTATTTAGTCATTGTCTTAATAGAAAATAAAAATAGTACTAAAACAGGGCGATTACATCACTCATGACATTATCCCAAAGTCCACTAACTATTTAAAAAGCATATTTGATGTCTCAATTATTGCCACCTTTGCAATATTGCAAGAAGGAGAATGCTTCCTTAGTGTTCCCCTTAAGAATAACAACAAAGCTAAGTTTGCTTATGCATAGACACGTGTTGTCAACACATATTTTAATTGACCAAGTTGAGATCCGATAATTATAAAATTATGAGTTTAAATTTTATCAACGTGTGAGATATTATTTTATTTTAATAATAGTTGTCCTTCTATTTTAATTATAGTTGTTGATAGATGTAATTATCTGATATTGATGACCAGTATATAATTGTTATAATTGTCAGTAGTTGTTAAATATAGATATTTGATATCGATGATTGTAATTGATTTATCCAAAATATAATAATTTATCACTTCCACTTTAAAATAATATGAGAATACGCTATTTTTTGAATTAGAACGCGTATCGGATAGCGAAAAAGTAAAAAAAAAGTAGTAAAATTGAAGTTCTAAAACCGTGCAATTATATCGATATGGTTTTCGTCTGATTAAGAGAGTGTTTGGGTGAGTTCGCAAATTTTTCTTAAAATATATTATAAAATCTTCGACGGTTTATATTTTAATAAAAAAATTAATTTTGATTCATTATATTAAGTAATATAAACTTATCATTACTAACATCTTTAAGTACAACACAAAGGTATGTTTGCTCCAATGCACAGACAGGCGTGGTCAAAGTATAGCTCAATTGACAAAATTGAGACCCCATGACTATATAAGTATGAATTCGAGTTTCACCAACGTGTGGAATGTTATTTTACTTTACTAGTCGTTGTTATTCTATTTTAATAGTAGTTATTGACTAGATATAGTTATCTAATATTAATAATTAATATATATTTATTATAATTGTTAGATTTAAATATTGATTGTAATTATTATAATTTGTTAAAATATTTTATGAAATCTTTGAGGGTTTATATTTCTTTTAATTTTTAATTAATTATATTGATTAATATAAATTTATTATTACTAACATCTTAAAATTATATTTATGGTTTTATTTTATCTTTGAGAGTTTTAGTTGAATCGATGTATTATTTAAAAATAAATAAAAAAGATAAATACTATTTTTTGGTGTCGAGATTTGGGTGACTGGTATATTAGATTTCGGGATAATCTTATTGTTTATTTTATTACAGGTAAATTATGTCTAAATTTCCAATTAATAAATACCCCAGTCTTAATTTTATAAAATTACAAATGTATTCCTAATTTTATAGTTGTAATTATAATTACATCTCATTTAGGGATAAATATTTATAGATATATCCTCCAACTTAAATTACATCAACACTCCCTAGAGTTGCATTTATAATTTTCGAAAAAGCAGTGAGTATTTGTGTAGTTAAATCTAAACTCAGCTCAGCAGTTGATAATTTATACTGATAAGGCTCTTGATATCTTTTTTGTTTCTTGACTAACCGTTATGGCACGTCGTTCCTGTGTGCATATCTATACTAATAAAGAGATAAGACCCTATAAAATATATTATACAAAAGAATAAAATATATAAACGAATATATCACATTTAAAAATAAATAAACAAAAAAATTTAGTTTAGGATATTATCTACACAAAAATTTGATGTCGCAGTGCCATAAACTGTCGTTTGTGAGTGAAAAATATCGTCAATTTTTTATATTTGTGTAGATATATAGATAGAAAGAAAAATTTAATTAGGGATGGTTGAAAAATACATAAAAAATATTTTTAATAAATTTAAAAATTAGTGTCGTAGTGTAAATTTTCGTTATTTGAGAGTAGAAATGAGATTTTTTTTAATTGGTATATAGATAGATAAGATTCCAGTTCTGGCGCATATATACTAGTTAGATTAAAGATAAAGACTCGAATATCATTCTCCAAATTTGATTCCTTGCATGCACCAATATATTAGTTTGAGGGGCAAAATCGAGATCTCATAATTATAAATTATAAATTTCTTATTTTTATTATTATGCTAATATTTGTATGTTTTAATAGTAACTGTTAATTTACCAGAACGTGTTATGAATATGGATAATTGAATTTTAAATTATTAATAATTAAAATTTATAATGTAGGAAATTGTATTTGTGTTTTTAGGTAAATGCCCCTGAATATACAGACCATTATTAAATTATTTGTTTTTTATTACATTTTATTTTGAACAAAAACTGATGAATTTATTTTTTTTTCACTAAAATCTAGAAGCATTTGAAAAAAAATTACTATTGGCTACAATTTTAATAGCTATGGATTAAAAATCTTGATAAATAAATTTTTATTGACTATGATTAAATAAAATCGTTGCAGAAATACAGATTTTCCATCAAAAAAAATTTATTCACCATGGTAAAAATATTGGCAAAATTACATAAAACTTGTCCTGTGTTTTAAAAACTCAACACCCCCTCCCCTCTGTGTTTTAATAATTCAGCTCACTCTTTCTTTTTTTGACTGACTTATGACGGTATTAAATTTTAATATCGTCTGACCATTGTACCTTTACATTGGCTAATAGTTGAAAATTATAAAAAAAATAAATTATTATACCCTTAATACCCTACCCATCCCCACCCCTGCCCCGGCCATCCCCGATTTGGCTACGTCGGCCAACAAAAAGAGAGACAGCGATGGGACTAGAAAAAAAAAAAAAAGGTGACTGCCGTGGCGATGCCGCCGCCCACCATTAGTTTTTTCTTAATTTTTTAATTAATTATAGCTAATCTTGATTAACTTAATTATTAGATATAATTAGTTTAATTTTTTTAAATTAACTTAATTATATTTAGTTTTAATTTTTTTCGATTTACTTAGTTATTATATATTTAATTATTTTTTTGTTTGATATATGTATATTATTTTTTTCTTTTAAATATATACAACACTAATTGAAATATAAATCTCATTTATAAAAAAATATAATAATTAATAAAAAATTTAACCTAAATAATAATTTAAATTTAGTATATTATTTAAAATAAGCCCCTTATAAATATTTAACCTAAATTTGAAAATTAAAATTTAGTAAATTATGTTTTATAATGTAATTTTTTTTATATTTTTAAAAAAACTTTGAAATAAAAATAATGAATATAAATATTATAAAAAATATAATTTTATCTTTTTGGTATTTTTAAAAAATTGAAATAAAAAATAATAATGTATAATTTTTATAATGTAATAAATTTAAATATAATTTATTTAATATTTTAGTGATAATGGCAAAAACAAGCACACAAAACAAGTCAAAAAAGCCTTAGTCTCTTATATAAAAATGTAATTTTAGTCCAAAATGACCTAAAATATTACCAAAATGGCATAAACCAACAACCAAGCACACCACCCGTGCGTCCATGCCACATTCCATCAATTGTTAATATAATGAGCCTTTTTTTGTTGGGATTTTAAAAATAGGAGGAGTTTTTTTTACTAATTTAACAAAACATGGGGGTTAAAATGTTAATATCTGTATGTATAACAAAAAAAATAATTTAATGATTAAAAGATACTTAGTTATTATAATTAATTAATGAATAATTTATAACTACTAAATTAACATTACATTATTTTTTTTAAAAAAATCAATTAATTCAATATAAAAATCAAACCGAACCAAAATAAAATTGATTTTTATTGGATCAAATCGAATATTCAGTTAACCAAACTTCCGATTCAATTGGAATCTTTTAACACATTCAGTAGATTTCTTCTAAATAAAAGTTGAAGGGATAACCTTTAACTTTATTTTGAGTAATAATTACAATCATATCATAATCCGAATCATCGACAATTATAACAATTAGGTCCCATTTACTTTTAGTTATAGAGTTGGATAAATCGTCTAATACATCCTTGTAAGGTATTTATCTTGTACTATAGGGACCTAATTTTTTCCCCAAACTCCGCATAAATCATTATTTCTCTTGAATAACTTAGCCCAAGCAGTCTAAGTAATACGTGAATTTTTTTATTCTGTCATTCAAATAACTAATATCACAAAATATATAAAGGCTTAATATACTAATTATGAATATCAAATATGTATATCTGATTGATAATTTTTCTTAAAGTAAAATAACAATTTATAAATTGGTGAGATTCGATCTCATGACCTGTAACTTGAAAAATTATTAGCTAATTGTATAATAAAGCAGAGTTATACAACTGAGATAAATGGGCTTCATCAGATAAGGCCCAATATGAAACATTTATGGGATAATGGGCCCAAATGTCTTGCAATCCACCAAAGACTTCTGATCTCCACCTCGGCAGAAGAACAGAGTATCCGGACACCTGTACAGGCAATTATCCACCAAGCTAACATTCGCGGACCCGGGCTTCAGGCACATTAACTGGCCCGGAATCGGCCCAAACAAGTAGTTCCCACCCAGCAGCAGCCGCTGAAACGGCGCCGTACCTGGCCGAGGAACCACTGCCTTCATTGCGTACTGAAACGGTATCATCCCAGTAAACTTATTGTGCTCCAACGATAGAGCAGACAGCTCGGCATCCAAGCCATGAAAGCCGGCAACAAGCCATGCAGCTCATTGTAACTCAAATCCACGGCCACAAGCCCGCTCGTCAAGCCCATGTTGCTCGCCGGCGCTTGCAAGAACCTGAAATTGTTGTGCGAGATTGTGAGTTGCTGAAGAGAAGGGTGATCGAACAGCAAAGAGGGTATCGTCCCAGTTAACTCGTTGTAACTCAGGTCCAATACTTGCAGACATCTCAACTCGGCGATGTTAACGTTTAAATCGCCGGATAATGAGTTGTTTCTGTACGAGATTTCGATTACGGAAAGCGGCAAGATCTCGACAGCTTCGCCGGAAATAAGGTTATCGCTCAAATCCAAGTAGTTAAGGTTTCTGAGTTGACTGAGATCGGGTAACTCGCCGCAGAGATTGTTTTGTTGAAGCTCGAGTCTTTTCAAGCTTACAAGAAGGTTGAAACTCGCCGGGATTGAACCGGTGAGCCGGTTGTTATCGAGGTAGAGTTCTTGGAGGCGTGTGAGCTCGCCGAGGGACAACGGGATTGAACCGGTGAAGGAGTTCTTGGAGAGGCTGAGCCGGTGGAGGAGGGTGAGGTTTGACAAGGAAACCGGGATTGAGCCGGAGAGGGAATTGTAGGAGAGGTCCAGCGTTTGGAGATAAGGCAAGTTGAAGGAAACGTGGGAGAGCGAACCGGGGTATCCGGCCTGGTCGAGGGTGATTTCTGTGACGCGGTGTAAAGCGGAGACAATGAGGTCGCCAGCGGAAGCCGCACCTGAACCGATCGGTGAAGATGTTGTCGCATGGGTCGACGGAGAAGTCCCATGAGCTGAGGCAGGATCCGGGTGATATGGAATTCGGGTCAAACCCGGTTTTGAGTTGTTCGAGGGCCCGAATATCATCTGGGTGGGTCTTGGAGTTCACCATTGAAAATTTGGTGGAGATGAAAATAAGGAGAAAAGGCAGAGAGTTGTTCAACAGATTCATTTCTTGGTTTTGCAGTTGTGTTTGGGAGAGCACTTGGAATTTTTTAGCATAAAAAAGAAGTAGATTAATTGAGTTTGGGAGTATTAATTATATTTAATTCACTTAGCTTAACATTAATATATATATATCGAAATTAAATAGTTGGAAAAGAATCAATTATTCTAAATTTCTGTATCTTTTATTTCATTTAATATACGTACATAAGGAATATAAAATTTTTGTTTTATCTTTGTACACATAAATGTGTATGTTAATTAGAATGAAAAACGTATATAATAAAATTTGAAATAAAAAATTCAATAAAGGCCCAAATAAAATTTTAAAAAAAAAATGTTAGCATATAAAGTTGTATGATATTAGTGGTTGATTTTCCCAAATATTTCTTTCATTTGTTTTTCTTACCTACACATCATTGGAAATTTCAACCCACACTTTATTCATTTAAGGTTACATTGCAAGAAAATATAAGGCTTCAAACAAATTAATGGAAAATTTTAAGTTATTAATCCTAATTAATTAATTAAAAAAATTTGTGGTTTTAGATAAAATCAAAATATCTATCATAGTTAATTACTGTCCACTATAGCATTTTACATTTGAAAGTAACAAATAATTGACAAAATTATACTTTTAGTTTCGGTTCAACGCATTTAATTTTCTACTTTATAATACTTTCAAAATGGTTTTAAAATTGAAAATAATTAATACATTTAATTTCATAAATTACGTAAAATAGAGGACTAAATATCTCGAACCCCTTAATCTACAAAACCAAAAGCGTAATTTTGCCGAAATAATTATAACAAAATGTATAGAATTTTATGTAAATTACCTATAGGCTATAGTTAATATTGTAGAATATCATTATTTTACTTACATCAGTTAACAACACTCGGCTCCAATATAATATTCGCATATATAAAATCAAAAAGAAAAAGTGCTATGGTGTTGGGCACACACATTTGCGGTTTTCTATGTATATTTTATAAGCCAAATATTTTAATTATGAGCTTAAATATAAAACACGCTTATTTTATATTTTTTATATAATTTAATTTTATGAGAAAGTAAGAATATAAATTTTAAAAATTATTATATATATAGCAATATTAGCATCGTATCGTGTCTTACTTTTTAAAATTTTTCGAGTCATTATATCCATATCATGTTGTGTTGTGTATGTATCTATGCATCATAGATGATAGCACCTCAGGCGTTTTGAAAAACAAATTTGTGACACTCAAGACCTCGCTCAATTGAACGAGGTCATATGCCTACCTCTAGGGTGTAGCCCCTTGTTCGGGGAGTTGAAAATGCCAACTTGTCCTACATTGGCTACAAATATGAACCTTGTGGTACTTAAAAACTCTAAGAGCCTCATCTTTATTAAAAATGAAAATCGTTACATATGCACACTAAAGATCATTTTTTTAGAGTACTTATTCTCTTTACTTGAATAGAATTGCTTATTAAAACTAAAACATAAATCCTCTCTAATGTAGCATATGCACTACTTGAAATAACATATCTAAAATTCTAACATCAAACTTCCAGCAATACTACTATTGATACGCTTCCACAATAATTATACACGATGAATTTAAGTAATTTATAATTTGAAAACTTCTTTTTCTTAACGAGATTCCTTTTCCAAAAGAAATACATGAGACTCCAACCAAAAAAGAAAATAACTAGGTGATGGAGGAGAAAACAAATCGCGTCATAAATGAAAAGACTGTCCCGTCCCAACAAGGAAAAGAAGATAATGCCTCCAAAGGAAAAACTGAAGTCAAACATGCCAAAGCCATTGTAATCCAGCAAATTACGAAAACACTCTTAGTAAAGAAATCTTGACCATGTAAAAGGGGTAGGTAAAGGACGAAACAGTATTTGTGTTCACCTACCTAAATAAGCATAAACTAGGAGTAGTATAAATACCTCACTTCATTTTAGAAGGAGGGGATTTTTTGTGAGAGCTCTAGTGTGAAGTGTGTTGAAATTGCATCTCAATAATAAAAATCTAGTCGATCTCGTTTTTTGACAACATTACTAGAGTTTTGATGCAATACCATTTTTGTCTGAATACAATTATATGCTCGTTCCAAGCTCTTGATTTGGGGCGCTAATTATGTTACCACACATCTATATTCATTGTATGAGAAAATTTTGGGTCACTTGTAGATTTTAATGACTCATTTTCTTAACGAGTTTCTTGGATGTGTGTTGAATAAAATCTTTATTGAAAATGAAGTGTATTTAGAGAATTCGCTTGGCTTTATCATTTTGCCAAAGCAATATTATGATGAATACGTGTGTGCAAGGGGTCAAGTCAGACGGCTCTATAAGATAAACATGACTAATACTATAAAATGTTTTGATCCACACGCTTTCTTATGTAATCTTGATCAGATCGTTGTGGATAAGGATATTCAAAGGTTAATTGAATCATACCTTTTCAACACTATTGTTGATGAAAACGGAAAAGATCTCACTGATGAATTAGCCTTGGGAGTTCCCCCCGTTGGGTTCATGGGAAAATTGAAAGTTGTCATAAAATGGGTACCTCGATTTACTATTTGTACCTGTTATTATTTTTTTTTAATATTTTATACTAATTATAATTAAGAATTGTAATTATTATGAATTCGTAGTTATTATTAATTAATTCAATTTGAAAATTCTTATTAGAGATATAAGTATCTATATATCTAAGTGAGTATATAGAATAAGTCCAAGGAATGTAGAACTAAATAAATGGACTTATTCATCTTTCTACATGAAAGATACGTATGATAATCAACTTTATTATTTTTCTTTGTTCGCAGATCGCGAAATGGCGATCTGTTGACTGCCACTCCTTGGACGAAAGGAGGCCACTCATTTTGTTCAGCGTCTGCTGCAGCCCAAATGGCATCCTGCGAGACTCTTCTTCGTCTAGTCCCTCAAAAACAAATCCATAAAACTCGATCAAAATATAAAAAAATATGTATTTGTAGTGTAGGACAGTAATATGATATACATGCCGATTTTCGTTAAACATATTCAATTGCTAAATTACAAACAACTGTAAGTTGCTTTTTTAGGTGACAGCTCATTGACTTTGATATAAATATTTTTATAGACAATTTGAGGCGAAGACGTCTAAATCCTCTTCGAGCAACAATGAATGAAGTCGGCTTCGCGTCCAGGTGCTATACTTACAAACCCCCGCCGACCAATTCACAACGTTTGACTTTTTGTTCTTCAGAATCCAACGGCCAAAACTCTAAATCAGATTTCAATACGCGCAGATGCCCAAGAACATTCCAGAAATATCAAAACATCCCACTATACATCACCACAAACCCTTCGTATGCTGGCATATTCGTAATTACGACAAGAAAGCGACACATTTCGGTAAATCAGCTACCGCCTCGTGGCCTACAAAATGCCCCCTTCAAGCTGTTTTATACTTGCGGCAAACGCACAGCTTTTGGCTCCACAAGGCATAGATACATATATATTGTGAATTCAGATATTTGGGGTGAAGAAATGGCTTCCGAGGAGGGACAAGTGATCGGCTGCCACACCGTCGATGAGTGGAAGCAGCTTTTCCAGAAGGGCGTCGACTCTAAGAAACTGGTGCGTAGTTATCTCTCTGTTTCTGGTTGGAGTACTTTTCTAGCATGAGTAATTGGTTTGCTGTCGATTTATTTTGGTTTTGAAATTGTGGATTTTCTATAATGTAGTCTGTTGTAATTTTATGCTTTAGGGCTTTGAGCGGCTTGTTGTTTATTGCTTTTCGTTGAGTTGTTTTAGAAGAATGGATGGAGTTTTTCAATTGTTATTGAAGTGTGGAATTGCGTGAATTTGGACCTTCTGGAAGTGCAATTGGGGGGTAATTAAGGGATGTTTGAGCTTTGATTAACTGTTTAGAGCTATGATCATATCCTAAGAGGCCCAAAGTTAGCTCCATGGGGCAAGGATGTGCTGTCTCTGTGTTCTTGCTAGTTGTCTTCCTAAGGTGTAAGGAGGTTTTCTGTGGAATGTATGATAGTACCCCGAGGCTTTATTTCTCAGTTATACCAAACCACTGTCTCATTTTCACCATTGATTGATAATAAAGAAAGCTTGCTCTTATGTCGAATAGAGTAATGGAAAGTGTAGCGCCGTTTGCAAAAGATGAGCAATCTGTTCATCAACAGTCATTCCAATTGATCTGAAGAAATTGACAATTCTTCTGATGGGGTATTCTAGCAATCTCTAATTGTAATCTATGGCCATGCTCGTGGTTTATGGCCAAGAAGCAGTTAAAAGCTATTGTCTATGGGAAAAATAAAGAATTCTGTGATTTATGTTGTTAATTGTTCACTTGTTAAAAGTTGCCTTTGGTTTTATGTATCTTATGCAAAAACTTTTCGTCAGGTGGTGGTAGATTTCACAGCGTCATGGTGCGGCCCTTGCCGCTTTATCGCTCCAATTTTGGCTGAGATTGCCAAGAGGACTCCCCATGTTATGTTCCTGAAGGTTGATGTAGACGAACTCAAGGTATCTATCTACCTCTGCATTAATTTATATTGTTGGGCGGCCCGTCCGACTTTGTTCCTTATTCTATCAAAACTTTGTGGGGAGGTTTTGAGATTGCTGAGTTGAATATACAAACAATGCACTGATTTCATATCATTTTGCTGCAGTCTGTTGCCCAGGAATACGAAGTTGAGTCTATGCCAACCTTTTTGTTCCTCAAAGAAGGGAAGGTGGTGGACAAGATTGTGGGTGCAAGAAAGGAAGCATTACAGGAGAAAATTGCCGAACATGGTGCCCTTGCTGTTGCTGCTTGAGGTTGCTGAAGGCACAGTTATGTATTCTATTAGTGCTTGTAGTAACAACATTAAGCTTTCTTTCTCTAATTAAGCTTTGTGTCAGGATGTATGCTTACTTTTATATGGATTGTCGTTCTTAATGTAATGAAGAATTTCAAGTATTTTCGACTGCTGCGAAGATTTACTTGAAATGTGTTTTATTCTATGTCAGTCTTATTACTGTGGTAGCTGCTGCAGCCTGTAACATTTTACCTTAATTTTTTTGTATATGCAGTCCCTTTCACAATGTTTCCTTCTATTATTTTGTAAATGAAAAATTTTAATTGGTTTATACGAATGAGGTGCATTGTTCTTATTGTTAATTACATTTAGATCTTGAAATTATATTTTTTCTCAAAAAAGTTTTAAAATTATATTCACACTACCTTTAAAAATTTATTGTTTACTTCTAACCTTTTTTCGTTAGGATTGAACAAAAAATTGCTGATGAGTAAAAAAGAAATTACATAAATTTCTTAGTTTACTTCTTATTTAACATTTCAATATCATAATTTTGTATTTAAAAGAGGTAAAATGTAATGATGTTAATCTCATTCTATATAATTATATTTATCCATACAAAAATATACATAAAAATATTAAATGAGAAACAAAATTAAAAAATTTTGTATTTCTTTTAGTTAATGTCAGTATTTTTTGTCCAAACTCTATAGAAGGGAATAACGTGTAAATAAGAAATTTTTGGTGGGGGATATAAGTATAATTTAAGAACTTTTTTAAGAAAAAGTGGGTCTAAGTGTAATTAATTCTTATTATTCTTAGCGAAACATCCACAGGCTGTAATTCGTTCGTAGTAAGCATAATTTAATGGAGATATACAGATGAAGGTGTTGAAGTTTGGAAATAACTATGATTCTGCATAGGATGTAGAGCTCTCCTTAGGCATAAAGGGACCATTCCTGTTGCCTCGTTTCATCATAACCATGCACTTGTGTGTAATAATTTGACTGAACAGTCCAGAATTGTCCGGACACTTACACTTTGCAGAGTACTATACTGCCACATTATCCATGCAAGAATCTATGATAAGATCATAAAATGGAATATTAATAACGATTCACGATCTATTCGGACAGCATGATACTAATCACAAGGAAAAGAAACAATATTTCTTTATGGATATGACAACTTTCCCTGCAAATTTTTCTACCTCTCTCTTACTAGTATTCTAACATCTACACTTGTTAAGTGGCTTCAACTCATTTTTGTAGAGCAAATCGCTTCAACAGATAACTTCTTCAATACACGGGGGCAAGGGTCCGCCCCGAAGTAGCTATTTGAAACTGCAAGCTTGCAACTTTCCATCCCAACGCACATCTGTCAAGAGCAAATGAGGACTGCGTTAGTGTCAAAGTTACTATTACTGAGATGTCACTAGAAGAACGGTGCATCAAGAACTTGCCTTCTCTACGACCGAATGGGAGTTCTGTGCATGACAGTTTCCCAGCCGAAAACTTCCACAAGTTCCGGTGGGAGTCCCAAAACTTGCAAATGTGATGGCCGAGATCGACTGGCCAGGTGAACAGCTGAGATGGATCTTGGCCTGATGAAGCATTTTGGATGCGCTGGTGCTTTGGATCTGGTAATTTGCAACCGATGGACGGTGCTCAAATGCATTTGCACAAACACCTGCTGTCGTTCTTTTAACGAGAGAGATCTTTGATGCGTCTCCACCTAACTCTTCAAATAGTACAATGAGATTCTGTGTGGGCTGCAGCCAAGATCGAGGAACATGGTACCTAAAACCAGAACGGAAGAGTATTGGTCAAAAGATGTCTTGATGTGAACTTCTCAGTCAGTCTCATGTTTGGTTTCTAATGATTTTATTCGCTCGAAGAATCTTACCATCGTTGAGTTGGTTGACCACAGCTGCGTTGACATTTAGTGGCTCGGAATGTACCAGCATAGTGGCAGACTCCACAGTTTCCGTTTGAATAGGCCATCCAATATCTTCCTATGTTTTGCCCATTGATCCACACTTGACCTTTCCCCATGCTTCTCATGTCTAAAGCCAACGGCTCGTCTCCACTTGGTGCATCAAAATATGCCTTAAATTTTTTTAAAACAGCACGTTAAGAATTTCCGCAGATAAGAACTTAAAGGACATTAGAATCTATGTTTTCAGCTTTACCTTGTACCATCTCAGAGGCTGTTGATTTTGGGTGATGGCTGAAACTTGCGCCCATTCAACGGACGAAACCTTGTCTGGAGAGACTAAATTCATTTGCTCGCCTTTTAATCCAACCTATTCACACAAAACAAGTGAGAATGTGGCACAGTATGCCGGAAACATAAAATTATGGCAAGAGTAATTCAGACTCGTTTCACCTTGTAAGACCAAGTTTGCCTTGATAAGTCTCTTTTCCCCTGATCCAGCCCGGCCAGCTCAACTCGCCCCAGTACTCCGACATTCCAATTTTCAAAATGCACTCCGTTGTTCTTGAATTTTTCAATGACATTAGTTCTGATCAGTTATTGAATCATTGCGTATACGGTAAAAAAGATTCATTCTACATATATTTGACTTGGTTTTAGTAAATCCAACATTCAATGCAGTTTTGACCCTGTCGTAAATCTTTATCTAACTAAAAATATTAGTCAAGAGTATAGAACTAACTGGTAGTCCCATGGCTATGCTGAGCAGAGAAATTTTATTCGTTCCAACTTGCAAGCTCACAGGTCCTGTGAATGTGAATCTCGTATTTTCCCTTGTCCCATAAGCAGATCCTGTAAAGATAGGTAGCAACTTAGAAATCCAACTTTTTGCTAAAAACAAAATTATGGAAAACCACCTGAAATACATTTATTTAGTTCAATTTTTGAACAATTTGGACCATATCATGAGAAGAACACTTGTAGCAAAGCGCAGAAGTTTGCAATCAAGAAAACTTTCAACCTGCAAGCTGACCGTTGATGAAGACATGTAGTGCATGGCCTCTAGAGTTCACTGTTAGAGTGGGCTTCTGTCCTCCTCTTAGGAACGACTCTGACGAACCAATGTCGATGCTTGATTAAAGAAACATGGAGAAAGAAAGATTTAGTTAGTTGATTCTATAATTCAAAAAACCTGTCTCAAAGTTAAGGAACATTTGATATGTCGATCCCACTTGGTGGCAGCTACTAGTATAATTTAATAGATTATCTACGTGAAACAGTGCAATTTAATAAGTTCCTAAAAGGGAGTTGGACGAAAGACTTACCTAGTAATGTACCACAAGTAATCGCTGCTATCCCTTGTGACGTTTATCTGCTCTAGAAGTCCAATTGCTGCAAACGTTGTACTGTCGTCGAGTGAAGTCATATCCTCGCCGTACGTCTCCCACGAGTGCAATTGAGAATCAGAAGGTAACATTTGAAATTGTGAAGTTTGTGTGCCGACCTAGATGATCACAGAACCATCACAATCAGAATTCGTGTACCAAACAATTAGCTCACCTGCCTTACGGTTAGACTTACCTTTGCAGTGTTGAACACCACGTTTTTGCAGTCAGGAAGTATGCTAATAGACCAAGGAGGTAAATTGTAGTGCTTGTTGTTGAACAAGACTCTTGCAGCAGAAGTACTATTAAAGTTTGCAAGAAAAGCTGCACAACTTCCATCTCCCGAGGAAAACACATGAGCCTGGAAATAACATGTTTCTGATAAGGATAACCGTAACTAAAATAAGCATTTCTGTAAGAGAAATGGAAGCATTGTACTGAAGAATAAAACCTCCTGAGAGCTTCCTAATGAAGTAACTGTAGGGTCCGATGAGACTAACGCATGTTCACAAAGTTTAATGGCCTTGTGAAGCTCTTTCAAATGACCGTACTTGGGTTCCCTGATCAAACCTGGAAAGAAAACAAACGGCATGAGAAATATATCATCTATGTCAATATTATTCGTCAAATGTGAAACATTCTTAGTCGACATTATCCAGTATTTAGTTTTCTCACCATATTCATCAACTGGGGCATCATAGTCATAGCTGGTTGTAACAAAAGGACCTCCAGCAGTGCGCCCGAAATTAGTGCCTCCGTGAAACTGTTCAGTATTTTTGCAGAGAGTTCAACTATTGAACCGAGCTTTAAATGGGAGATTCATGCGCAGTTAAGTTTAACTTGGACGAGCAAACAGACTAACCATGTAATAGTTTATAAATGAACCACCCTTCTGTATGAAGCGAGCAACTGCAAACGCAAGATCCTGAACTGGCCGTTGAAGAATTGGGCCTCCAAACTCGGTGAACCTGAAAGATTGTGGTAAGAAACAAAGAAAGAAAGAATAACCAACCATGAGCAGCAAGAATGAAAGTTATCGTAATGCTATAATTACCAGCCGCTCCAAGCTTCAGTCCACATAGTGGGTTTATAAGGTTTGTTAGGAGAAAAGGAGTCGCAGTAAAAGCCATTACAAGCGTTTATCTGTTGCAGCAGTCAAGAAGAATTACTTGACGGATCTCATCATAATTGAGGCACATTAGAGGTGGAAAAAACATGAAGTAAAGGGTGGTGTTTTGTGTAAAGCAATTCAAAAACAGGGAGTTGTGAATAATGTACCACAGGATCAGGGGCCTCGTCGTCTTTGCACATGACCCACGGAACTCCAGTATCCAACGCGACAGCCATTTTTGCAGCCCAGTTCATATATGCCTCCCCAGCTGGCCCAAGTGCTCTCCTTTGTGCTCCATATTCATTCTCAATCTATTGACGAACAATCGCGACATCATTCTAGTAAGTTTGGATATTGGAAGGTAAATTATCATACTTATCGTCTATATAGAGAAGGGAACTCTTTTCAATCTTCATTTGAAGAATACCTGAGATAATATAATGGGACCTCCCTGTGATTCAAAGAGGTTCTCACTTTTCATCACACCGACAATTTTTTGAGTGAACTGTTGCATTGCCGCCTGTGCTCAACAATATCACAGAAATTCAAAGTAACTACACACACGAAAAGTAAACAAAACAACTGAACTATCTGAACAAAGTTCACAAAATAACACGAAATAGCGGATGCAAGAATAAGGAACCTTGAAGGGCTCATTGTCTGTTCTGAAGCTGATACCAGGTACATACTTCAACCATACAGGAAATCCTCTGCATCACATAGGATTAACATTCTTGATTCTAACCCAAATTTCATGAAATGAACAGAAACTTGAGCAGTAAAACAGCCTAAATTTTGTAGTGCAAACTATTTAGAGACATAACAGATGGTTCAGAGTAGAAATTTAAAGGTGATCACAGAAATTACCCAAAATTCCACTCTGCACACACATAAGGTCCAATGCGTAGATGAACATAGAGCCCAAGTTTTTGCACAGTCTTCACAAATCTCACAAGATCATATCTACCCTCAAAATTGTACTAAAAGATGGCCAAGACATGAAAAAGAAGTAAATAAATAACAATTCAAGAACTGAATGAAAACAGTCAATATTCATGATATTTCATACAAGAACTGAACAAACAAAAGGACAATCTAGGACAACTCACTCACATTGCCAGGAGAAGGCTCATGTACATTCCAAAACACATAAGTGTCAATCACATCTAACCCTGCATTTTTGGCCTTCAAAATGAGATCTTCCCACATCTGCAGCATTCCCATTTCACCAAAATTCATAAAGAAAAAGTCAGTCTCAGCCAAATCATTTCTCCATTGTGAGTGAAAAAACACAAAAAGATGAACTAACAAGAGTGATGGAGAATTACATCAGGTGTGCTTCTTGGATAGTGTATAGAACCAGAGAGAAGAATTCTCCTTTGCCCATTGATGATTACAGCCTTGTTATCGTAAGTAACACTGCCACTGATCAACTGAGAGCCCATCACCAAGAAAATGCAGAAGAAGAGAATTAAACTGGAAACTGAGTTAGTTTCCATTTCTTTTCAATCTCTCTCCCTCTCCTGTACAAAATGTGAAGGAAAAATCTGTACTTGGAGCCCTCTTTAAATCTGCATGAACACACAAGGAAAGAGAGATTGAAACAGTGAAGCGGTGAGATTTGGAAGTGGTGGAATGAGGTGGAGAAACAGATTCAGAACATCTGTTTGCAATCACTGTTGATTAATAAATGCTCTCTCCCCCACTGCAAGAAAGTGACAGCAAAAATTTCCAGACTTTGTTGCCTGGATTCTTGTTTGCAAATTTTTTTGGATTACTCATAAATAATGAAGTGGAGTTCAAGAAATGGAACTGCAGTTTCGAAGGAAATTTTAAAAAACAAAGAAGTTATTTTCATGAATTATTTAATGAATTTGAAGCTGAAAGTTACTGCTCGATTGGGCTGCATTAAATGTTAGTTATTAGTGTAAATTAGGAGGTTTCTTGGTAGTGATGCAGATTGCAGTTTTTCAAATTTATATTATTTGATTGTCAATGATGTTTTAATGCAGTGATTAATATCATGATCTCGTAAATTAATTTAAGTTTATGAGTTTGAATTTTACGGTGTGTGTCCGTATTTATTTTGTCATAATTTGTATGGATTAATTGAATACTGATATATGACATGATTTATTGAGATTGAGACACTGACATAATCATATAATAATTACTGTTTTAGAAAAAATGAATTATAGTATATGAGAAATTGCATGGAATTTGCATGTCAGTGTAATATGAAAATAATAATAATAATAATTCATGTATCTTGAAGAATGGAAAACAAAGTCAAAACCCTCTTTAAAAATAATATTTCAAATTTTATTAATAAATTAATGTGGAGAAAGTCCACACTCCACTGACTCCCTCTATTCAAATCTTTATTATTCTTTTAGTTTTATATTTTGCTCAAAACAAAATTCAATTTCAACAAACACCCACCTAAGAAAATCAACAAAAACCATCATAAAAATACAAAAATTCTTTTATATATATATAAATATGCCTTTTGACAAGAATCACATTACGTCACCAGTAACCTACATCATACATATTCAACAAACCTTCATACCCTTTGTGTAAAATAATAACACACTAATGCAGTTTGCGACTCAATTGATACTCTATTACATGAAATATTTTTCATTCTATCTTCATACGAATCTCTCGATTTTATTCTAACACGACATTTCATTAAGAAATGAGGCTTTAGAACTTATAAGTCACTCAACTATTCATCTACAATCAATACGGGATGATTATCTATATCAAATCAGAAATTATAAATTGCATGCAAATTTAAATCAAGCAAAAAAACAAATAAGTAAGTTTCAGATGGGATGGTTGATATTCTTTTCCATTATATTTGAAATATAATATTATTTGGAAAATAGAGATGTGTATGTAGTTGGGGTTTCAACTCAGGAATCATAGTAGTGGATGGAAGCATGTAATTTTTGGGCAGGGGGTGATGAGTTAAGAATCACGTGGCTCATCGTATGCGTTGTCTTCTTCCACTCTTCACGTGCACCCTAACAAACACACCCACGGACTACATTATAAATATCACATTTAGGCTAAATTACATTAGCACCCCAATAAGTTGGGTTAAATACATAAAACACCTTTTATCTCTTGTAAAATTACAAAAATATTCCTTAAGAAATTAGTGTAATACACCTCAAAGAATATTTTCATAGAAATGGATTATAGTACAATCACAACCTTAAAAAGTAGAATTATAATTTCACGAAAGTTAGCAGATACTTATGTATTTTATCCTAATATTTATTACGTATCTATGAACCATCCCAAAAGCCTGACTTTCTTCAATTAATTTCCTAATAAATAATAATATGTGAGTTTGAATCCCATGAATATGTGAATTATTATTTTATTTTAACAATCAATTTATTTAAAATAATAATAAATTAACTATCCAGAAATTCTTAATTAGAAAATGGGTGGAAATTGGAATGAATGATGGAAGACTTTTGTTTGAGAGCAAATGTCGGATCTCAGTCATGAATTAGGAACACATGCGCATAAATAGAAGAAAAAAGATCCACATCATCCAACTTGATTAGAGGTCAATTTGGTCCAGTTGCATAATTAATGATTGATTTTGAAATAATTAATTTTAAATAAACTTATTATAATTATATGATAAGTGTAATATACTTGTCGTATGATTAATGTACAATTCATAAAAAGTAATTAGTCATGTAATAAATATATTGCACTAACTTTATAATTAATTTGATTCGATCAAATTTAATTTCAAACTCATGCCAACATATTTTAGTTAATATATACAAGTCATTTCTTAGTTCATAGTTGATTCCATTAACATAATTTATAATTAAAAAATAATACTTAATAATGAAATAGAATTATATTTATGACAAATCTGCTCTTAATTATTCTTGTTAAAAAATATTTTATTGAATATGTGAATTTAATTATATAATAATATTATTTTTCAATATTACTTATGAAGGTTTATAAAACATCTCATTTATTATTGAAATATATATATATATATATACATTATTTATTTACGTAATAAATAATATATTGACTTGTTAAACACATATATAGGTAATATTTTTCTACCAAAAAAAGAAAATAATTCGAACAATCAAATGAATTAATGTATTTAATCAGTGCATCTACAATTATTTATTCAATACTTTGAATTAATAAAATAATTTAAGTATCAAAGTAATATAATTTTTTTCTTACAATGCATACATAATTATTTCTTAGTGCTAGATACATAAAATACTAAGATTTATAACAATTAAAACTAAACATTAAATTAATACAAGAAAAAACAAGAAAGAACTCATTCCTTATATAATGGGAATAGCTAATATCGTATTGGGGGAACTGAATGACTAATTCCTTATCTAAGGGAATAAGAGAGTGTTTGTACGAGCCTTTTTAAAGCGCTTTTTAACTTTTAGGTTTAAAAAAGTACTATTGCAGTGTTTAGGATGCCAATTTCTATTTTTAAAACTGTTATAAAAAAACATTTTTAAGCCAAAAACAAAAAACACATTGGGGGATACTTCTAGTTGTTTTATTTTTATTTTTAAATAAATTTAATTTTTTTGGACTACTTTACCCTCAATATAATAATCTTATTTCGACTTTATCCTTTTATTTTATTTTTAAAATAGCTCATGTTAGAATTTTTAAATAATTTATCACTAACAATATTTATAAATTCACATATTTAATATTTTTAAATTTATTTATTAAATATTCTGAAATCTAGAGATTAAAATAAAGGATGGACATGGGAATGCTGGTTTAAAATGGGTGTCGTTTGATTGAGTGGAAGGTGCGTTGCGTTCACGGCTTCGTTGGATGTGCGTGAATGCATGCATGATGAGCAGCAGCTGTATGATCTTGAGACACAATCTACATCGTCATCTGCGTCACGTGCTCTCATCATTTACTTACATTCCAATTTCACTTCCATTTTCATCATTTCTCTTTTACTTTTGCTTATTTTACAAGGGACGCTCTACTCCTCCTTTACTTAGGGTATCAATTCATGTTTCGTTTACAACTCCAACAAAAAAATGCCTCAACCGTATTCCTTGGTTTTTATTATGATGTAATCTAAGGTGTCAACGGCTTGTGTGACGTGTCGTTCTTGCTGCATGTTGATTTAACCTATTGGATTAAGCTTATTTTTTGGACCTGTCAGTTTAGCAAGAATAATGCAAGTTATTACCTTGTTTATGGGCTAGCAGTGCCCGACCTGCTTGGTGGAGGGATTACTTCCTTATTCTTGGACTTTGAGAAAAAAATACTTGAGGGGGTATTATTAATAATAGTCGTTGGTTCACCATAATAATAATATTAGTGGTTATATATATAGTTAATATTGATAATTGATTATTTTTAATTATACACATTTTAGGTGGAGAAAAATGAGTAATAGAATTTGATAACAAAGTTTAGTGAAGACTTCAAGTTAGGTTTAACCAAAATTTGATAACGCAAACAAGTAAATAAATTCTAGTTGAAAAATGAGGTTTTTCCTCCAACCACGATCTATAGTTTTTAATTTGAATCGGACTCAATGCATTGAAATAAATTATATTGAACGATATAAATTTTAGAAAGAGCGACATATGACATGATCACAAATGCGATAATACTCATAATATAAATTCAATATCTATGATTAAATCTAATTTGGACAAAGATTTTTGTTTGAATTGTTTACACCGCGGAGTTGTATGTGGCACGGAGATGAATGAGAATAAGTTGAAGGAATGCAACACGTGAAAGGCTGGCCCAGTTTTTGCACAAATCTACTTAAAGTAGCCCATTTAGACTTATGGCCCAAGTTGTAAGTATAAATGGGTTTTGATTTAATTATTTGTTAATTAAATAAAAATAAAAATTAAAAAAAAATAATGAATCGAAACCAATAAGATGAATCAATCTTAATATGCGTGACGAAATAATTATTGATAGAAATTTGAATATAGTTAAGGTTAATTTAGTCCATATTCTTCTTCGATGGTATAAGCCTCTCATTTAATTAATATAGTATATAGATTTTGGACATATTTTTTAATATATGAAACAAATATGTGCGTGTTACATATATATATTGACATAAAGAATTCAGTAATTTTTTTAATTAAATTTATACTTTTTATATGTATAGAGTAAGAAATGTATTTGACATTTTGATATTCTTAAAAAGAAATAAAACATGCACATGTACTTAAAAATTTAGACTTAAGAAATAATTTTGATATTCTCTCAAATTACAAAACTATTTTAGCAGCTCTAACACAAATACAGTGACAATTATATTTGTTGAATCTCATAATGAATCCTAAGATATATCGAAGGATCAAATCTTGGGTTTTGACGAACTCAGTCCCTATCCATATTTTCATTTCTTACACAAAAATGAATAAAAATATTTTCACTCCATTGAAAATGCTGAGAACTAAAAATAAAAATAAAAATAAAAATAAAAACAAAATCAAATGGCCCGTTACAATAATGTGTATTTTGTCCATCAAATCTTTCGGACATCATCTTCAACAGACAGCAACCTAATTAAATAGATGAGATTCTTGTGCTTGGTGTTGTTCCTACACACTATGTTTTCATGGGGGAGCATAGCACACTGCACCCGTTCCATCACGTTTCAATATGTCTTCCTAGTAATATATAATTTTTATTTTATAATTTTAATAGTTACAATTATCGTATAAAATTTGTCCCTAGCGACAAAAAAGAATTGTACATAAAATTCTAATTAGTAACGTATATTACAGTAACGATTCAACAATAAACGACATAGTTTTCATTATAGTTTCACTACAACAAAAAATAATATAAGTGAGAATCTTAGTATTGCCGCAAAGAATATAAAATCTTAAGTGAAAATAATTTTAACTTGTGTCATATATAATTACCCGTAACTAAGTTGTTGTAATGATTAATTAATGATACATTTATTGTTACAACTCAGTGATAACACGAAATATAGTGACAATTATATTTGTAGTCACTATACATATATCTCACTGATCGTTTATAGTGATAACTATTTCTATAATTTTTTTGTCATTAATTATTCGCATTATGAAAATTGAAAAAAAAATAAAAGATTTTACCGCTTTGTACATGGTGAAAATTTTAATATCATAATTTAAATGTTTTATCGTCAATATTATCTCTTCTTGTAGTGTTTGTTTTGTCAATGTATAGACATATCAGAAATTATTAGTAGTGACAATCACTACTAAAAAATTAAATTTTCGCTACACTATAAATGACCACGGCTTAAAAATTATAATTTTTACCATGATTGATTATTATTCGCCATGATTTTTAGTCATATCCAAAATATTTGTCATGATTTTAGCCATGTCTAATGTTTTGACTACACTTGTAGAAACAACGGCTAATAGCCATTGCAAAGCTTCTTTTAGCTATAGTAATTAATTGTAAGAAAATTTATAATTTTTCTAATGAAATTTATATAAATTATTTGTCAAATTTTGAATAACTATATTATAGTAAAGTTATTGTTATTTAATTAATATATATCAATTTTTAAAAGTAGCATTAAAATTTTTTCATTGATATTATGTTTTGTCGTAGAAATGCAATAACTTAGTTAATAATTGGTCTAGGTTGGCTGTACTCCAACTATTGACTTTTTATGCAGATTCTTGAATGAGGATGTCTATCATCAATCAACATTAATTTGATAGTTCATCCTTACATATTTGATATTTTCATATTCGAAAATTTTAATGTATTAGTCATGAGAGCAGATCAAATCAGTTTCCCGTTTTGTGGATTACACATAATATGTGACTTCCCCTTATGTGTCTAGATTCATAATCGTACGACTACTTCATCTTCGTTTTGCTACTCGACCATCCTAATAGTCGGGGAAAGAAAAAATAATATTCGAATCCCATCAACGTCAACGAAATATAAATTAATAAAAATTTAAAATTTGTGAATGTTGGGAAATAAAAGCATCAAACACAATGACGTGGACAGGGATAAAAAACTTTACGATTCTTTGTGAGTTTTTAAATTACTAATGGACTTTGATACGTATCGAGCCACGATCAGATCAACTTCAACATGCCTCAAATCTGATTTGATTTAACCTCCTTTAATTCAACAGTAGACCTTTTGTTCATCAAGAGAAAGCAATTAGTATTTTTTTAAACGTCCACACTCTAAATTCTGGAGTCTTTTGGTGGTTCTCCTAAAAGTTATATAAATATCTTTTGAAGAGAATGTCGACCTATCGTGTTTTCTTTTGATCGAGAGATTGACTTTCGGTGTATCATTTGAATTTATGGATTCGTTTTTTTACAATGAATTGATCAAAAAAATCTATAGTGCATCAAAAACCCACCTTCAAATCAAATAAAAGAAGAATTTGTCGATGATATTGATGTACGACGTTGGCAGGCCCATGAATGGTTAAATCAAAAGTAAAACTGTCTTGTAATATGTCTACATTCTCATTACGGGGCGAGGGTCGTTTGAGTGCATTTCATTCTCATATATATAGTCCAATGTCGTATGTTTCCAAGTTGTTGTGTAATGGTTTGTGATGGAGCCCATTTCAATTTTCTTAATTATTTCTTCATATGTATTCATGTACTAAGATTGTGTTTACAGTTGACGGACACCTACTTAACATGACTTTTTTTTATTAAAATATTAATAAAAGAATTAAAAGTAAAGATTTTTATAATTTATGGGATCATTAACGAGAATTCCGTTATTGATAGAATGAAAAGTAGTACGACCCTGACATATGCGTCGAAAAATACTATTTCATCACTTGTTCTATTTATGATGGTTTTTTATATTCGCTCATTTTTTTAAAAATATAATTAAGGGCCAATTACAGTTAAATTATGCTTGAAATTCAAAACTCACTGTCACCGATTTATAGAAAAAAAAAAAAAAAAAAAAAGGTTTCACATGCTTGCATGCAACGGAGGGATAAATGCAATAAATACTATGTTGGAATTACGATCATTACAGAAGAAAAAGTATTAATTTTTTGTGGGTTTTTTTTTTAAAATATGTAGGCGATGGGGTTAGTCATTCTCACATCTATTACATAAAAGTATCTTACTTATTCAATCACTTTTATTATTTACTACGAAGAATATAACCTTTTGTTATAATGGCTAATTACTAATAAATAAAAGTGAAAAACTGCGGCCAATACCAATTAATTGCAACAGTTATTGATCGTTTTTTCAACAGGCGAAATAAAAAATCAATTAACTGAACGAAATGTTTTATTAATAATATGACTCGATCGATACCTTTTTTTTATTTGAAAAGTAAGCAACAAATTACAATAACTCTCGATTCGACCACCATTAATATGATCGTACAATAATTCACATAAAGCGAGACAAGTACCCATACAAACTCAAATTACCCATGACCCCGAACTTATTTATAAGACCTCAGCCTTAACGTCAACTACTAGACTAAGACATCATTCGAGTCGATCATTAGAATCGAATATTTAAAGACATAATTTATTTGGACATGTAGTCCATCACAAATGCACAATTATAATCATAGATGCATATATATATATATATATATATATATATATGTATAGATGACTTTTAATCTTGCTAAGCTTTAATCCAGCAACATGAAAAGGACCAATTAATAATGTCTTAGGGAAACAACCATCCATCTGTATCTGTTCTTCCATAATAATTAAAGTAGTTGATGATGATATGTCGGTTTATTACAAGCTAACAACCTTAATAACTGGAGCTGGAAAGAAAGAAAGAATCAAATCCTCTACGCCCCCAACCAAAATCAAACAACAACTCTTCCTTTTTTTTTTTTTCTTCCTAATATAATTACTACTACTGCATTCATTCATATATAAATATAATTGTAGGTCCGCTGCCCTACACTTTTACAAACACATCAAACCAATCTCCAATTAATGTTAATATTGGATCTTATGTGTGTAAATAAATATAAAAAAAAATAAGTTTATTTTTAATATTTTAATTAGACGGACGGCAAAATGATGAAATGGTGTTGCCAAGCTTTTTTAGGACATTAAAGAAATAAGAAATTAATTCCTCTGATTATAATCAACACGATTTTTTGTCCATACGACGATTTTTCAAAAGTATATATATTATATATATATATATATATATAGTACGTTGCTATGTTTGGATATTTGAAATTTAGCGACAAAAATGCGAAAGCAATCAGAAAAATATCTGAAAAGTAAAGCACTAGCTTACGAAAAACTAAAACTGGTTTGAAAAATTTTTAAAGGAAAAAGTGAATTTTAACTTCTGACTGAAATTAAATAGTTTTGGGATGTCGACTGTCGAGATTTTGGTTTTAGTTCCTACTATGTAAAATGAAGTATCAGTAAATATCTCATTTTTTTGAATATTCTTAACTATGTTTATTATTTTCTCGATTTTTTCTAAAGTACTACGCCTATCACAAAAGTACAAGGGTTTCCAAACTCCAAACATAGTGTTACATATCGTAATTTTTTTATTTTTTTTTTTAAAATTGGGCCGGGACCGAAAGAATTACAACCTCCCAGTAAATTTAATTTTAAGCAAAAGATACTTTTATTTTTATTTTTATTTTTATTTTTTTGAGATGAAATTGTTAAAGTGTAGGATACAGCTAGCTGCTTAGCAAGTTAAAGTATGAGCTTAGCTTACCCCCTCCCCTTGTTTGGGACCATTAATAAATGTCTGCTTCCAATAATTTCATTACGTTTTCACATTATTTGGGACATCCTCATAAACTTGTCTCATGCTTGTTCAGCTCAAGATGTGAAATGTTTGAGACCAAATTCTTCAACAAAAATTGTCCCTTTTGATTTTTCTGGTATTATCTGTTCAAATTTTTATGGTCATGTGAAAACACTTTACTAGAAAGAGATAATTTTGGAATTTATAAGTCGCACCGACTGCCTGATGCTCACTTTTTAGTAGTATTTTTAAATACGTCTGGTAGTTTAAAAATGACATAAATATTTAATTAATTAATTAAGCTTGTCGAAGAACGAATTATATGTAACACTAGTAGATCTAAGTTGCTTACTCCACATCTTTTTTTGGTGGGAAGGACCACTTAAAGGGGGCAATTTGTAATTATGGTGTACAAAATTTGGACCACTTGATATATAACGTTTTAAATAATACGTATCTTCAATATATTTTAAATTAATTAATAATGTCAAAAAATTATACATTTAAGTCAATAAATATCTTAAACCCATATGAAAATGAAGCATATTTTTTTATACAATCAATCCATTATATTATTTAATATGTTTAAATAAAAAATAATTCAATATGTTAATATTTTAAAATTAAAAGCAAGCAGATAAGAAACACAAATGACTAAAAATGTAAGTCGAGACACACTTTATTACAAGCAGTATTCACAATCTCTTGATCGTAAGACTACAATCATCCTATTAGAACAAGATTTCCTTGCAAGTACAAGGAAAATGGTTGATACAAAAAAATCAGAAATGGAAATAAATCTGTCGCTAATATCCCCAACCACTATAAAAATATATAATATTTAATCATAGTTAAAAATTAATAATTATGGCGAAAAGCCATTGACCACAACCGTGCAACGATTGTTTGTTGTGATTTTTACGAGTATGGGTAATACATTTATAATGGCTAAAAGCCATAGCAAAAATAAAAAATAAAAAAAATAATTTTCATAGTAAATAAATTAAGTTTTTGCATCGATTTTTATTTATTCATTGTTAATAATAATTATTACCACGATTTCAGTCCATAACCAATATAATTATAGTTAATAATATTTTTTTTTTCTAGTGAACTCAAGAATAGAGATAGAGTCTAATATATACAACTTTCTTTAGAAACTAAAACATAAGTATTACGAATTATAAAATTTATCTTTTCTACATATATAAATTTCCATCTGAATCAATGAGAAAAATCAGTATCAAAATCACCTACTACAGATTTCCAATATTATTATCTTATCTTAAAATTTTGTCTCTAAATTCGTCACTGTCTCAAAAAATAAAATATAATAAAAATAAAAAAAGAGGTATCAAAATTGGCACGAAAAGACGTGGTTCTTATACATTTATATCATTTAATACATTCAAATTTAAAAACTCATTCAATACATCGATATTTCCAAATCAACAAACATGTTAAGAGAGAGAGAGAGAGAAACCACTATGCAACTATACTCCATACCTACACTCGTCGAACTAAAACACGCAACTTTGTAATTATGAAATCTCAACGTTATTATTTAAATAAAAATATGTCTTATCGACGAAACGAAACGACGTAATTAATGACATTATGTGCGATGGTATTCCGAATTACTATACCCTCATCACACCAACATATATAAAGCCTAGTAGCCTAAAAAAAAAATAAATGAAACCCTAGCTACCTATATATAAATTGAAAGACAAAAATAAAATTATGTGATGAACAATGGCTCATTATTCGTTCATATCTACGTTGGGCCCTATGACGGATCTTGTGAATTCAAAATACATGATTCATCTCATTATAATATTATAAATTGCATTACAATTTGATTATTTTTCCCAAATAATTGCAGTCCCTTCCAAAACAATTGCAGCTGATGCAATGATTGTGGTTATGCAATAATAAAAACAGCAAAGATGCTGTCCACTTGTTTTAGATACACATAAATTTTCCGTCGCTAATAAATTATTATTATTTTTTATTAATAATAATAATAATGTGATGAGTGTATGTATGCATTCTCTGGAAAAAGAGGTTAGGTGATGAAAAGAGAGCAACTGCAATTTATTTTAATTAGTTGTGTTGTATTATTTTAATTTTATCCTAAGATACGAGAACTATTGTAAGTGTCAATTGTCCACATTTCTTATTACCTAACAAGAAAAATATTATCATCTTTGATAATTACGTTTGATTGTGTCTCCCCCTTGTTTTATTAATTATTTTTTATAAGAATTAAATATTGTAAAAAAACAGCTCGATAGCTACGAAAAGTTTGATGTGAATATTAATATCGAGCTAATTTGACTTACTAATTAACTTAACGCTAATTGTATTTTTTCATTGCTATTGAATCACAAAATAAAGTAATAATTTTAATATTTTTATTTATTATCACTAGAAAAATATATAATCTTTTTTTAGAGTTAATTGCTATGGTTGAAAGGAAGAAAAAATACTATGACAAATATAAATTAAATAGAAAAAAGATAGAATTGTCAATTAATATATATTTTAGTGATATTGTCATCTCATATTTTGTAGCTAATAATATATATATATATATATATATATATATATTTTCTTTTGTAGTTCAACCATTGTAAGAATTTTAATATTCCAAGGTGTAAGTTACTGTTATTATTAAAAAAGCAATTAAAATATTTTTCTGATTAATTTGCACGCTCATCAATTAATTAATGTATCTTTTAATATAGGAATTCAAAGTTTTTGATACACAAATATTCATTTCTTGACTCAATTAATAATCAAGAAAATTTTAATACTATATATGGTCTTGTATAAAGACGTACGTCTTTTATGACTATCAATTATTTTAAATTATTGATCCAAAAATAAAATAAAAATCGTCAATTTGCTTGTGCAAGATTAGGTAACATACCCTAGAATAGTAGGTGTGGTATGTGTGAATGCTGAAATAACTTTTAAATTTATGGGTTTGAATTTTATTAATATATAAGATGTTATTCTATTTTAAAAATAGGTGTTGATTAAATGTAGTTATCTGATATTAATAATTAATATATAATTTTATAATTGTCAGTTGTTGTTAAATATAAATAATTGATATTGATAATTATAATTGATTTAGTTAATAAATACTAATTCATTGCTTCCATTTAAAAAAAAAAGAGGGGGGGGGGGGTAGATTCTTGAATTGGTGTGATTTCACATTTAACTAAAATTATGTGCCAAAAATAAAATGTTAATTAAAGGGATTTGGAGCCACTTTTCATTAGATTACATAAGGAATAATTGGGTAATAATTCATTTTTAATAGAGGGATCGAATATATGTTATCTAGGATAAAGAATATTTTAAAATCTTCATGGCGAATAAATGATTTGTCACACACACACACACATATATATATATTGGTTGGACCCTTTGGGAATAAAATCTTTATAATTAATGAAAATTATAAAAAGAGATTATAAACAAAATATTGTCTAATGATAGTATCAAAATCGTATAAATGGTAGGTATTTACTGACAATAATTCTTTTTGTCATAATATACATAATTTTATATGGTCACAATTACATCTATATTATAATTAAAAGAAAATTATGGTACCAATTTTTGAATACCTAAATATACCCTTTATGTTATTTCTTCCCTTTAAAAAAATCTGATCAGATTAGCAATTTCAATACTTTTAATAAGTAGTTTTTTTCTCTCAACCGTCCATACTCGAGAATATTTCTCTAGCACATTACTTCTCAACATTTATTATACTGTATAATTATATATAACTTGTTTTTTTCTATAAATTCCTTTTTTCTCATCATCTCACATCTAAATTCTTTTTATATGCTCACGGAAACTGCGTGAAATAATAGCTAAATAATAACTATATTTACTATGTGATATGAGAATACTTTTTATGGTAAAAAATAATAATATTATATTTACTATTACTTAATTAAATTTGACGTTATTATATTTTAATGTAGGTGCAATTCTACTTTAATAGTAAGTGTAGTTTTATTTTAATAGTAGGTATTGATTAGATACAGTTATCTGATATTGATAAATAGTATATGATTGTATTCTTGATAGTTGTCAGACATTAATATTTAATATTGATGATTTCAATCGACTTATTTAAAAATAAAATAATAGTACATCACTTTCACTTCAAAAAAATTATACTGTATACTTGTCATCAAATTGTTTATTATGATAGTCTTATCTACAACTTTTCCATAAATTAGTTAAATTAAGTGTCATTTGCACTGTGGTTATTACACTATAATAAAATTTGTTATTGGTTATAATTTTATTGACCTAGATTAAACCCGTGGTTTTAAGTAATTATTATTAATTATGGTAAATAAAAAATAAACTCAAATTATTCACTATAAAAATTATTATTACCATGGCTTTTAGTCATGATAAATATGTGAGTCATACTCACAAAATCACGACTAACAATCGTGACGTGGTTGCAACCATGATTATTTAAAACTACGGCTATTTATTTCTAATTATGATAATTAATTATTATTAAAGATTAAATTTCTTCTAGAGTCATCATAAAATTGTAAAAGTTATTAAGGCAAGAAAATAAATTTAATGTCGCTTATTAAATATAATTAGTAATAATACTTTGTGTTATCATTTGAATTTTGGTTAAGTGTATAAAACCCCCTATATTTTAAAAAATCTGTTAAACCCCTCCCCCCGCCCCCTCTATTTTAAAATAGGCAAAAAAAACCTCTTTGTTTTGTTAAATGTAGCTTAATCGCCCTTCCGTAAAATGTAACTAATTGTGTTATTTTTTTTACAAAATGACCGTTATACCGTTATTTAATATATATTATTTTTTATTTTTTATCACAGTTGAATTTGTATGATTATACCATACTTGTCATCTAATCAATTAATCTTAATCGTTGAATTTTAAATTTATAAAAAAAGATAAAAAGGGGATATTTTATTGATTAAATATATATATAATATTATTTTAAAAGAAAACAAAATTAATCCCCACCTCCACTCCGCCGCCTCTCCAGTCGCCCTACTGCACAATCCCACTGCTGCCTCCCCCTCCACCCGCCTCTACTCTTCCCCCAAATATGGGCGACGTCAAATAAGAAAGCTGCCATCGCCCATGGTCTGGAAATTGGGCGAAAGCGTTGTCGTCGCCCTTCAATGCGGCCGCCACCCCAGTTTGTTTTTAAATTTTTAGTTAATTTTAATTATACTAATTAAATATATTTTAGTTAATTAAGAATAATTTTTAAATAATTAAATGTATATTTTAATTAATTAAAAATAATCTTATATCATTATCATAATTATTATACTCAAATTAATTTAAATATATAAAAAATAGATTTAACAATTACAATTTTTAAATTTCAGTTTTTAACAATTATAAAAAATATTTAAATTTAAATACAATTTACTTTAATATTTTAATTTAAATTATAAAATTTCAAAAATTTATATAATCTTTTTCATATTTTTAAGTAAATATATTCAAAAAATATTTTATCTTTTAATAGTTGAAAATGCAAAAAAAAATCTCACGAAACAAATAAAAAAATATACATGTGAAATATATAAATATAATGAGGGTGTTTCAGTAAAAAATAAGGTTAAAAAATATTTCAAAATGCACAAGGAGCGTGTGTAGTACATTTTCCATTAATACCAATAAAAGAGGTCTTTTATGCTGAGTTTATAAAAATATAGGGGGATTTTTAACCTATTTTAAAAATATAGAGGGGTTTTTAGCTTTTTCAATAAAACACAGACGGAAAAATACATTTTAACCATTAAATTTTTATCATTAACATATACATATTTTGTAAATTATTTTTCTTGAAAATCAAATTCATTTTGCAAAATCCAAAAAACAAAATAAAATAAAAAGAGCAATAGTTGGTTTTGGCAGCATTCTCATATTAGTAAGTTTGAACAGGAAGTGAAAGGAAACAAAATAGATCTAAGGTGGGGTACACCATGTTCTCAATCTGCACCTTCCAACTCCAATTCTTGTCTCTTTGATTAGGTTTCAAATCAAGACCCACACCTTCCACATACATGTCCCAAATTTTAATTTCAAATTAATTTTACATTAAACATAATTCTATAATTTGTGTATCACATAATAAATATGTCACATGCTGCGACGAATTTTAATTCAGATCAGATCTAAAATCAATTACACGATAAATATAATATGTTTGTCGTGTTATTCGTATATAATTTTGAAAGAGTGATCAATCACATACAAAGGGATTGGTTTTAGTCAAATTGCTATTTTAATTATGTAACTTAGGGGGTGACATATTTGGTTATGTACGAATTGATTTTTGCAATTTAGTCGTGTTACTTTATAATTTTGGCAATTGTAGTCCTTTTTTGGCTAATTTTGATCGAAAAATTGAATGCAACTTGCACATGGCCTGATTAAATTACAGTTTTAAATATGTAACTTAGAGGGGGGGGGGATATTCTTGATCTGTATGAACTGATTTAATTTTTCATTCAATTTGTCCGAAAAAGAATGAAGATTGCTAAAATTTTAAAGTTACATACTTAAATCGCGAAATTTAATTCGTACAGAATAAAAAATATCACCTTTCATAAATTACAGGATTGAAATTATATTTTTTTTCCACATAATAAGTACTTAGATTTATTGGGTTCGATGAAACTTAATTCGGATAAAAGATTCTAAATAAATGCAGGGTGGAAGAAAAGCACCAATGAATGGAGGGGACAAACTTTGATGTTTGTCGCCCCATGATTTTTGGAAACATGGGCAATTAGGTGTCATGTACTGTCCACTCTAATTAATATAGAATTAGGATTAATTATTAATCACTTATATATATATAAACAATATAATTATATGTCTCTTATCATAATGTTTTTTTTATTTATATTAAAAAGAAATTATTTAAATGGCCATCTTTGATTGGCTGGGAACATGCACTTCCCTTTGACCTGTTGACATATCCTTATCCTGTAGAGTTGGTATCAATTGAAAATATTTAATTAAAAAATTAAAGTTAATTAAATTAATTTAATTTATTAATATTTGGATGAGGATTCTTATGGTGGGACTCCTTTATTAACTGAAAAACCACATGGGATGCTCTATAATTATTTATTTATTTTGGGTAGATATGATTAACTAATTCATTATTAATTAACTATATAATTATGTTTAAAAAGTAAAAGTTATCATGTAATTAGATTTATAATATTGACTTTTTTTTTCTTTTTTCTTTTTAATAATAGTCCCAACATTGATTTCCAATAGCCACATAATTATCTAACTTTTAAAACTTTATGGGACCATATGGGTTGTATTAGACAAAAAAACTTGACCATATTAACACGCCAAATTTTAATTTTTGGTGGGCTAAACGTACGTACTGACGACTGAGCATAAAATATATAATTATAAAAACTTCAAAATTATATTATTCATATTATATAAACTTGTTGAGGTTTTTGTGGGCTAAACGTATGTTTTGACAAAGTGTATCGATTCCCACATAATAAGATCTTAGTTCACTACAAAAAAAAAAAAAAAAAAGTTTGACCGCTGCTTAAAAATCATAATAAATAAATACTATTTACCAAAATTAAACAAAAACAAAGCAAAAACTTAAATTTTTACTACAATTAATCAATATTCGTCATGATTTTTAGCAATAGCCAAAACATTTGCCATAATTTTGACTATGGCTAATGTTTTGACTACAATTACATAAATAACAGCTAATGACCGTCGCGAAGCCGTGATTGATCTATATTTGTCACAATTTTTTTTATTATAGTAATTTATCGTAACGAAAAATTATATTTCTTCAAATGGTTTTAGGTTAGCTATAAGGGTCTTAGTCGACCTACACAGGCACAGGCATACTCGACCTACATAGCGCAGGCGTAATCCTTTTATGTGCTATCCATACTTTTCTTAACAAAAAAATATATGTATCCCATCTTAGAATGTAATTTTTAATGAGAGAAAAGTTGATTTTTATGTTATTTTTCTAATTAAAAAAAAAAAATCAATGTATGTTTGTGACATAATTGAAGTGGTGATTGGGAGAAATGAAGAATCATCAGATGCCCACTTTACAAACACATCTCACATGTTACTGTTTGGCAACATATATGGCTGCCCCATGTGAGACTCCACAATCTTTATTACCACCTCTTCCATTCAATACTTCAAACATATATAGACCACATTTGAATATCGACTCCCAACATCAACAACATATGCCATTCAATAAAATTCAATTATTAATTTACTATAATTAATATGTTTAATAATATATATACCTATTTATATATATGTATATATAAATCGAGCCAGATACCCCAGAACTCTATACTATATATGATCACTTGATTTTACGTACAACATAATTTTGGTATATATATATCACGTAAATTGTTTCGTTAATTATATTTTAATATAATATATAACACTCTTTTTTTGAGGTACGTACCTTGAGTTCTGCTTTCTTATAACAAATATTTACTTAATTAGTTAAAATTCACTAAATTTGCTGATATTAATAAAAAGAATCAAATAAAAATTCATATATACTCCCGATTGATTTATTCATGAGTTATTGCAAGTCAACTAAATCTTTTTATGATCAAATTAACCTTGTATATTTTCATACGTTAATGCATGATGGGGTTTATCTTCACTGTTATCAGGGTAGTTTAGTCAGAAAAAAATTATTTGATCTGTAGTAAGTTAGTAATAAGTCAATCGAGGGTAAGTATCAATATTTGTTCAGTTTTTTCGTTAATATCAACAAATTCGCTAAATTTTGATCAATTGAAGGACTTGTTTGTTAGATGAATGTGAACCTTAGGGGTATTAGATGTAATTTTTTAAAACACAAGATATTTACGTGTAATTACGCTAAAAATTAAAGAAGTGGATTAATTATATAATTGTTTTCTAAAAAACAAAAAAAAAATAATAGTAATTGGGGGTTCAAATTTGGAGGCTCCAACAGCAAAGTTGTAGAAGTCGGCTATATATATCAACTTGCTATGAACCCTAAATTGCTGCCCACCTCAATTTACCAATTGATGTGAGCAATTTTGTAAGGATCTTCCAAACATTTATTTCACACGTTTCCCTTTTTCTTTTTCTATAAGTAAACAATTCTATGTCTTTAAGATGATAATCATCAAATTCTATTTATGTAGAGGCTTTTAATGTCTTGGAAAATTAAATTTTAGTGACAAGAAGTGGGGCAAAAAAATAAATTTTTCCGACCTTATTTGACCAAACTTAAATTAATTTTATGATAAATATAATATAGTTGTTGTATAATTGATACATTTTTAAGAAAAATAATCACTAATAAGTGTATCAAACTTGCTCTGTAATTGATTTGATTAAGTATCAATGGTGGAGCCACAAAATGAGAATTAAGTGTTGGAGCTTATTATCTTTACGTATAAGATAAGATGAAACACTTATCTTAATTATCTTTACACCCTAAAATATTTACCCCTTTTTTCTTGTTTGGTACGAAAAAAAAAAAAAAAAAATTCAGCAAATCAAATTTGAATATAAAAAATACTTTGAATCGTATATTTGTCTACGAAGAAACAAATGAAATAAAAAGAATTTAAATTTAAGTATTGAGAATTGGTGTATCATTATAAAAATATATAAATATTTTAAAAAAGAGTATATTTTCAATCACAATCAAATAAGTCGTCCCTCATAATTCACACACGTTATATATGTTACGTGAATTGGATCAGTAGAGCATAGTTTAGGGGCATAGTAGCTTAGATTGGTTACTAGCAATATATGATTGACAATTTGATTACAACCTTACCTAGAAAACCTACATATTTGCAAATTTTGACGTTGTTACAATCGAATGCACAAAAGATAATAATTTAAGGTTAGATTTATGTGAATTCCAAAAATATAGTTAGAGCGATATCGATCGTTGGATTAATAATATGTCCTTGATGCTCCCAATCAATAATTTAATAGAAATTGAAATAAATGAGGGAAATGAAAGTAGCACAAAAAGGGGCTGAATCCCAACTTAATTGGTGAAGTTGAGGTCCGATTACTCTAAAGTCATGGGTTCGGACCCTACCAATATGTGAGATGTTATTCTATTTTGATAATATGTGTTGAGTAGATATAATTATATGATATTGATAATTAATATATAATTATTAATTATTTTTAAATATTAATAATTATAATCGATATTCAGAATAATTGTCACATTTACTTAAAAAAAGAAAAAAGAAAGCAATAGAAAGAGGGGAGAAGCAATGCATGGAAAGGAAAACCACCCTTCCTCTTTCCCCCTCTCATACGTCGTCGTCTCGTCCCTGCGCCCACGTGAAATTTCCCATGCTCGCGTCCCCACACAGATCTCCGTATCCCCCTGTGGACCCATGGTCCCACCTCACACGTGTCCTCCCTCATCCCTCGCACGTGAACCCCCTCTCTTGTCCTATAAATTCACAACCTGTATCTCATATCCTCGACACTTTCTCCCCTTTTTACCTTCAAATTTACCCAAATCCAAAATAAAATAAAATAATTATTAAATTAGGAAAAAAAAGAAAATAAAAAATCCATCCATTATATGATTTGACAAGACCTGAATCAATTATATAATAATTATAATATATATATTATGTTTGACGTATAATTAAAAAATGATCAATTACATAATAAATATGATTGTTTAATTAAATAAAAATAGAGTGAAACAACACAGAAGAGTTCACACTACTGCAACACCTTTTGAGCGCTTATAAATACTTGTTGAACATACACACACAAAATCACGCACTGACACACATACAAACATCCCATAACCTGACCAAAAAGCACACACCAAAACACACACAGAGAGACGGAGAGGGATTTTGATTTGTCCCATAACGTGAATAGTAGTAAAAGAAGAAAAGCAGAGAGGAGAGTAGAATCGAACGAATCTGTGCATGTTGTGTGCAAAATCTTTAATTTAAAGCGCCGGCTTACGTTAGCGCCACGACTCCCCACAAGATTTTGTTCCCTTCCCCATAAGCGCTACACCCTGCACCCCATTCCCCTCCGCCGCTGTGCGCATTTTTGTTTATCCTTCACCTTTTCTTCTACCTTTATCCATTCTCTCTCCTCTCTCTCTCTCTCTCTCTATATATATATATATATATAAGAGAGAAGCAATCAATCTTCAGTAGTTGTATCCATCGTACATAGAATGGCTACCAAGTTTCTACTTACCTTTGCAATATGTCGGCTGATCGTGACCGTCGGATTAACTCTAGAGCCAACCGAGCTGCTCCGTCTCGAATTGGAAGGCCAGCTGAGTCTGGATCCAGCCGACGTGGGCTCCGCTTCCCGTGACTTTGGCGGTATGCAAACCGCCCATCCAATGGCCGTTCTCCACCCGGCTTCGTCTCAGGACGTCGCCCGCCTTGTAAAATCAGCGTACGAATCGGCTCATGGGTTCGGCATCTCTGCCAGGGGCCACGGCCACTCCATAAACGGCCAGGCTATGACCGGAAACGGTCATTCAAATGAGCGGCTCTCGCGGGAAGCCGGCTCCGCCCCGGGTTTCGGAGAAATCCATGTACGTGGACGTGTGGGGAGGGGAGCTATGGATAGATGTTCTCAGGTCCACCTTGGAGTATGGACTCGCACCCAAATCATGGACTGATTACTTGTACCTCTCAGTTGGAGGTACTCTCGCCAATGCGGGAATCAGTGGACAAGCTTTCAATCATGGCCCTCAAATCAGCAATGTGTATGAGCTCGACGTTGTTACAGGTTTCTCAGCTTTTTCCCTTTTCAATTTTCATTTCCAATTTTAAAATTAATAATAATAATAATAATTTGCATCGTCTTGAAATAGGGTGAATAGCAATTTACACTCATGTAATATTACAGTTGAACAAATTACCCTCTATAAAAAATTAATAGTAATTTATTTTCATGTGTTTTTAAAAAATGAAACAATTGGCCTACTTCTCGTATAACACAAAAATAGATTGCAATTTACCCTCTTAAAATATTTCTCCCTTGCCTTGCATGTGCTTCTTAAATATAATTTATTTTCTCCTAAAACAAAAAAATATATTAAATATTCTTTTAAATATATCAATAATGTGAATTTTATATTTGAAATTATATTGCGACTTCTTGTTTCATTCAATAAACATAATAAATATTATGTATATAAAAATTACTTGAGTTATTTATTTAAATAACATTTGGTGTTTTGATGTGTATATATTTAATGAAATAGAAAATGTAATAAGGGTTGTGTGAGAGTATAAGTTGACGTGGATTGGTTTTGGTTTAATGCCATCATGTTAATTTGTGCTTCTTATTAGAGAGACATATAAGTTATAACATCCTTTCACAATTTAAATGCTTCAACCTACCAATCATAGCCTCCATGCTTTTAACTATTTAATATAAATATTATACTACTTGATAAATATTAATTACTTGTCTTGATTATATGTATGCATATTTTTCTAGCATTTAATCCTAGTTTTGTGAAATTTGTTTTATGCATCCAGAATTTACAACAAAGAAAAATGGACCGAGGATTGATGTTTGGTTAGATTTATAGTGTATTTAATTTTATTTTTAAAATAAACTCTTGAAATATTTGAAAAGAATAAGACTATAGAGTTGATGAAAATTTAGTCATAAGGGTAATTTTGTGATTAATTAATGTATTAAAATTAAATAAGTCAGTTAAAATGAATTTTCACCCAAAAAAGAAAAAAGAGCTTTTAAGATATCAAAATCTTAAATTTCGTAAACTCATGCTCTGTAAATTTTTACCACACGATGTTACATCCTATGACCTATCAAATATTCATAAGATGTTAAGTGTTCCCAAACACCCCCTTAAATTATGTATGGAACGAGTTGTATGTAGAAAAAATTATCTTATAAGATGATTTAAAAAAAAAGTGTATTAGTCCCGTCTGACATATATATTATGTGCACAGGAAAGGGTGAGCTGTTGACATGTTCCAAGGAACAAAACTCGGAACTGTACGATGCTGTTCTTGGGGGGCTGGGACAGTTTGGGATCATCACGAGGGCAAGAATTGCACTTGAAAGAGCTCCCAGAAGGGTAATATTAATATTTCTCTCTTTACTGTGTGTGTGTGTGTGTGTCGACATCATTGAAATTGTCTGTTTCTCCTTCTTCTTCTTCGACTTTCTCTTGTTTTCGATGTGGGGCTGAGGGTGTCTTTTGCACAACGTTTTCCTAGTACCAGCTAATGACATGACCTCAAGAAAAAGTTATAAAACAAATTTCATGACCTATGGTTCGGAGTTGGGTCCATTTGAACTGCCTCTTTAATTACTACCCTCAATTAATTCAAACTTTCTTTTTAAAACTCACTGGCCTAGAGCTGGCACTGCTGTTCACATTCCCTCAATCTTTTTCACACTTCCTACACATATCAACAATGTTATTTAATTAGTCATCAACAATTTTAACCAGGATTGTTGTGTTGGTCGCTTGTTTCTCATCCTTTTGAGGACCAAAAGTAATCGCGGTTTGTTAAAATGACTAGAAAAGGAAAATTTTTTTGTTTGATCAGTTTTAGCTAAACCGAACCAATTATAAAGCAATTGTATCTTTTTTTGAACTGTACACTAATTACATGCCAATTGTATTGCACCTGCTATATAATTGATCTCAAATTTAGTTCAGCCGGGTCTGGTCTAGAATTTTCCTTAAGAAAAAGTACATTCAATTAAGCTTGTCATGCCCACATGTGAAATTTTTAAAATCATTTATCGAAATAGATTTGTACAAGACTAATATATTAAAACTCGGGTTTCTCTGCAACCCCTTATTAATTAAAATTGTTTACTGATGCAGGTGAGGTGGATCAGAGTGTTGTATTCAAATTTCACGGCTTTCACGCAAGACCAGGAATACCTCATCTCCTTGCATGGACAACCTCAAAAATTTGACTATGTCGAAGGTTTTGTAATAGTTGATGAAGGCCTCATCAACAACTGGCGTTCTTCCTTCTTCTCACCGCGTAATCCTGTCAAGATTTCGTCTCTCAATGCTGATGGAGGCGTCTTGTACTGCCTGGAAATTACCAAGAATTATCAAGAATCCAATGCTGATACCATAGACCAGGTACACACATATATATATTATAAACTCTTACAAATCTAGTTCATTGTACTATGTCTAATGTTGTACTTGTGACTAGGAACAATTACAATTAATATCATAGTTAATTAAATAATTATAATCATTATTACAGTGGGGTATAGTTAGGCTGCATGGCAATGTATACACACACCACAATAGGTCTAATCAGGCGGCTAACGACGTATTTGATGCTTAAATACTCGTATATAATACGATAAATAATCACATGAAGCAACAGAAAAAAGGAAAATTTCCTGAAAAGAAGGGGAAAATGTAAAGCAATATCTTCTTTTTATTAGTATATAAACAAACATTTTTACATCCTGACAACAAAAGGGGAGATCTTACAAAGATTACATTATCTTTTATTAATACAACAAGGGAAAGAACAGAAGATTCTTCCAACATTAGTGTCTTAGTTTATTTTCCTGAAAGTATATGAAGCATTTGAAAAGTTGGATGTTTAGTTATGATTACGCCGTTGCTGTATTGTATATTGAAGTTGGATTTAAGTACTAGATCCTGTAATCTCTTTTATGGATTTTTTACTTGCATTAGTATGTAATTGCTTCCGACAGCAAACGCACATTAAAAGGCGGAACAAACATGAAAAGACAACGGCGAATATTACATACAATCTTTGAGTCGATGCATCTTAAGAGGGAACATAAACTTAATTGTACTTTAGTTAATACAATAATACTAAAACCTAGCTTGTAGTAGGTTCCATTTTTACGACACGTCTAATTAGATACGAGATGTAATACTAATTTGCAATAAAAGATCTGAACTGATGTAAGAACATCCATTCCACTCATCTTACAATTTCTTGTCTTTTATAGGAGGTGGAGGCTCTGTTGAAGAAACTTAATTTTATACCAGCATCGGTGTTCACAACTGATCTTCCGTACGTGGACTTCCTGGACCGGGTTCACAAGGCCGAGCTGAAGCTGAGGGCCAAGAATCTGTGGGACGTGCCGCACCCATGGCTAAACCTGTTTGTACCTAAATCAAGAATCGCAGACTTCGATAAAGGTGTGTTCAAGGGCATTCTGGGCAACAACACAAGTGGTCCTATTCTCATCTACCCCATGAATAAGAACAAGTAAGCCTTGTTAACTTTTGATTATAGTACTCTGTAATAATTTTGACACTAATCATTTGTTAGCTTCCTGTTCGACGTTTGCATCATACAGCATACAAGTATAGTATGTTATTTCCGGGTTGTCATTATACATGTGATACGGACAAAATCTTGAGTCGGTTACGTCGTTTCAATATATATAGTGGACCACATATGATAGATCATATATGCACTAATCATGGATCTTTAACTAGAATTAAGATATTATTTGGTCGTTGTGCTGACGCGGAGTTAGTGCTACATTACTCATAACCAAGATAATTTTAGTCGTTTTGTTTAGTGCTAAAAATCAATATATCAATCAACCAATCAATCGACTTTCCAGTTCAACATTTGGGACATGTAAGATCAAATGCCTGTATGCAAACACCTGCATTTGATTCTTGGACTATTTTACCAATGCACTAAAGGTGCATGTTTTGCCTGAATCCTACGACGAGTTCCTATGTGGTCTGTAGTTGATTCTCTTGATGATAAATTCAACACGAATTGAGTATGGTCACGTACGTGTAGGTGGGACGACAAGAGTTCAGTAGTGACGCCAAATGAAGACGTGTTTTACTTGGTAGCGCTTCTTAGGTCCGCATTGGACAATGGCGATGAGACGCAGGGTCTGGAGTATTTGAGCAACCAAAACCGTGGGATCTTGCAGTTCTGCGATGAGGCCGGAATCAACGTGAAGCAGTATCTCCCTCATTACTCCACGCAGCAAGAATGGATGCGTCATTTTGGAGAAAAATGGAGCCTCTTTTCCAGAAGAAAAATGGAATTCGACCCGAGACATATTTTGGCCACAGGGCAACGTATATTTGCACCTTTGCTTAATCCCAGGGGAGCTTCGTTCTGAGGAAAAATATGATAGATTTATTGGTTGATTATGTATATACGCCACATATTCAAATATGTAAATATAGGCAAATTAATTAGATGAATTTTCAGTTAGAAATATTGCACAATTATTAGTATTCTTATTCTTTCTTATTTCATTTTTATTTTTAGTGTTGTGAGGAGGAGGGGTAGTAGTATATGATATCGATTACCTTTTTTTTACAAGATTGAAATATTGTCCAATTGGGATATATAGGTGAAGAAATCAGATTGAAAAGGGTAGATTTGTAATTTTGTTGCTCATATAAATTAGTGTTTCAACTGAGAATCAAACTTATATATTTTGCTGTCCTAACATCATTCATGCATCTTCAATTTATAAAAATCCAGTCCCTGTAGCTCAATTGTGCTTCAAGTTCTATTATTTCATACACTCTTCTACATTCTTGTACTTTTTTCTTTTCAAGGATATTTTAGTTATTTCACTTATACTGCTCTCGTGTTCCCGTTCCCCTTCCCACACAAAAAAATGTCATGGTGAATAGTTCCAGCAAGTTTTTCAAGTACTAGAATTAATCACTACACCAAAAAACACAACTTAAGTACGTTTTATGTGTTATCTTGAATTTTCATGTATTCCTATAAATAAATTATTCTTGTAATAATCAATTTTCTCCGAGTAATTGCAAAATGTTAATAAATAGACCAAAAGTTATTTTGGGCCTTTTTCTTTGTGGGCTGGAAATCTAATCATAGATGTGCTGTCATAATTGGGCCTTCCTATACTCAATCGTCTACTACCCTCTCCCTGTCCCACAAGCCCATTTATCCAACAATCCTCATTCATCTAACAAATTAGTCGGGGGAAATTATAGCTAGATTTGATATAATTATAAATATTTTTAATTATTTAAAATTTATAAATATTTTTTAATTTTACTTCTAAAAATAAATAGATATAATTATAAATATTTATTATTATTTTAAAAATTATAAATATATTCTTAATTTAGTGTTCGTCTAAAATGAAATCAGTAGTCTTCTCTAAGATTTTATTCAATTTTTATTGTAAATTTATTGAAATACTATTTTCAAAGAAAAGTGGGTATGATCGTTAGGGCACAGGTAGGAGGACAACTCAATTGATGGTTTTGATTCGATATGAATGTAAAAGTTTTAGGGTGGTTTGTTACGAAGAAGAGACCGGCATTTTGCATGTTGAGTCGCTCTTTCCTGACCTTCTAAGTGGGTTCTAGCTTGAGCTGGCATAGTTTGTTCCCATGAGAATCCATATGGAACGGATGAGGAAAAGTACTCTCCACTTTTACAACGCCAACTGTCTCATTCGGATTCAACTTATGAATTATAAATTTTTGTTTTTAGATATTTTTAAATATTTTTATGGATTGATATGCTTTATGGTTTAATTATCTTATCCACCCTAAATTTCTTTTATATATTTTTTAAATATTTAAAAAATAGCAAGGGTAAAATAATAATGTCTATGTTGGCGTATAGAGACTATATAATTATTTTTTATTTGATGAAGGTATTTTCAATTTTGCTAATAATAATGGTCATCTGCGATTATACCTAGGGGTGTAAAATGAGTCGAATTCAACCTTTTTTAGTAAGCTCGAGCTCGAGCTCGATTTCGAATGGTATGGCTCGAGCTCGAACTCGACGAGCTCTTACAGTTCGAGCTAGAGTTCTAATCTTATCTTCTGATATGATCTAATGGACATAGTCTTTTATATATATAGTATAAATCGGGTGCCCGAATTTTAAGACATCGTAATTGTTGATTAAAATTTTTTGATCTCATTATATATAATAAAATAATAATTAAAATAATTAAAATTGTTCAATCACCATTGTTGTTTTTGTTATTATTATTATTATTATATGTTTTTTAGATTAATTAATAAAAATCACTAAATTTGAAATAAGTTTATAAGTAATAAAAAAGACTGCAAAATGCATAATATTTATCATGATATAAATATAAAACAAAAAAATAAATAAAAAACCATAAGTGAATTAAAAAAGGTATAGAACAATATAAATATATATTAAAATATAGCATAAAGTTTATATAGTATTAAATAATTATTTTATAAAAAAAATTATAATTCACTAAATTGTTGATTAAATTAGTTTTTGTATAAAGATTAAATGTATAAATTAAAGTACCATAATTTATTATTCTCCAAAATAAAATGTATGATACTTATTAATACTTATAATATATGGTCAATTTTGAGTATAAAAGTATTGTATATAAAATTAAATATATAAAATTTTTAAAAATAAATATATATAAAAAATAAAAAAAGATGGAAAGCCAGAACAGAGGGAATTTTTCGAGTTCAAAATCGAGCCGGCATGTTGACTTGTCTACCACTCCTAATTATACCAAACTTTAAGAGAAATAGCTATAATTTATCCAATTAGTTATTCTACAAAAATAATACTTGAGAACATATCGATATGGTGTAAAAGGATTCTCCAGAAAAAGATCTAAATATACTTAGATCAGTCTGAAATATAGTAAATATGACTTGTAAAGTAAGAAATGATAAGAACCGCACAACAAAAAAGTTTCGATTTTAACTTTCTAAAGAAGTATGAAGGTCGTACCAGAGTATGATGTAGCAAAAGTAATATTTAGAATATAAATGAATAATATTTTTTATAGATATTTTTGAATTTTATACGATTTTATGTGAACTATTAATTTAAAAATAAGCTCCCTGATCAATTGGATTATTAAAAATGTTTAAATTTAGGTACTATACTATTTACACCAAATTTAATCTTCTAACCTCATTTTCTCCGCGTATCATAATAAAAATTGTAATAATTAAATAATGTGACACTGTTCACCTCTTATTTATTACTATAACAATTAATAAAGAGAATATGTCCAAAAATGTTACGAATGTGTCGTATCAAACGAACATGGTCCAATTCCTATAGTATTTTACAAAAATATTGATTTAATTTTTACCATTTTAGGTTTATTCAAATTACAGGCATGTTTCCTTATATTACAATTGGCCCCTGTATTATTTTTTGTTTCAATTTTATATCTAGAACCTCATGTTTAGTATTTTGTCAAAATAAAGGATTAATTACACTCAAACATTTTCTTCTAGAAAAATTTTGAAATTACACTAACACCCCTAAAAATATTCTCACATTACACCTAACCCACTTTCATTAAGGTTCGGACAAGAAATGCTATCATAATAAAAAAAATTACGTGTTTTTTTATTTCACACCTCATTTAACATTTTCATGTATATTTTTATACTTATAAAGAGATAAATATAATATATATATAAAATATGGTTAACATAATTACATTTTTTCCTTCATAACTATAAAATTATTACATAAAAATATTAAATGACAGGGTGTAAGCGTAATTTTAAAATTTCTTTTGAAAAGTGTAATTTCATATTTTTATAGGGAGATTAAATATAATTAACCCTTAAATAAAATGGTAAAATCATATTAAGATTTTAAATAACTTTTAATCATAGACGACCCTAAATTTTGTGATTCAAAATTAAGTTAATAATGTTATATTTAAATTATATATTATCGTGTCATTATCCTTTTTTTTTTCTTTCTAATTTATCATAAAATGTAAGTAAATTCAAGTTAATTTTTAATAATTGATGCGATATAAAAAATTAACTGATTGTTTCATATGATTATGGAAATGAAGTTAACCAAACCCATTAATGAAATTTTCCAAAACAATATAAAATGATAAAATATAAATGATAAATCAATTGGATTCTTAAATGCAAAATAATTTGATTGAGCTCAAAATTTTGTTTTATCACAATAATAAATTTCATGATTTTAATAGTAATTATTATTTTACAAAAAATATTATTAATAAGAATCAGTCCTAAAAGAATATTATTTAAAATAATTAATTTTACATATATAGCGATGATGTAATAATTGTAATTATAGTGAATTATTATTATATTGACACTGTAAATATGTTACTAATTATTTACAGTATTTTGTTATGTATAATTATTGTTGTTTAATATGATGTAATAACAAGATAAAAGTATCTTTATTTAATATATATTTAATAATAATTTCGTAATTGTCACTAATATTATTATTTTAAAATTTTTTTATCATAAAATAGACGGAACACGACAAGGGCAAAATAGTCACTGGGGGGATGTACACATTGTACAGAGAAATGATTCTCTGCTCAAGTGAACACGCGAGGCAGATAGCAATGAATTGTAATCAACCAGAGATCAATCATGGGCCGTGGATGTGTTGACCGGACACAATCTATTCATTGAGATTCTATTTAAATAATAATAAAAGAATAATATATAAATAATAAGGAACCAAATCCTGAAAAATAACCCCTGCACTGCAAGTGCAATGCATTAAGAAGCACTCGGCATCCTTTTGTCTTTGCCCTCCGCTTTCTCTCTCTAAACAGATTTTTCTCTCTCTAAAATTTTCGTTTTCCGTACGCCATGACCTCCCCCTCCGCTTCTTCACGCAAGGTATTTCTTTTTTAATTGAATTTTTATCTTCATCTATTATAGTACGAGTTTTTACTTTAATTTTTCTTTTGGCTGGAGAAATTTAGTGATTTTTGTTTTTGATTTCTGGAATTGAAATACTGGGGAAAAGGCTTTGAGCAAGATCGCATGCAACCGGCTGCAGAAAGAGCTGGTGGAGTGGCAGGTGAATCCTCCTGCGGGTTTCAAGCATAAAGTTACTGATAATCTTCAGAGGTTCCTTCCCTGTTTTTTTTTTTTTTTTTTTTCGGAAAAAGAAAAATTCCTTTCCTTTTTTCTTTGTTCTTCTCTGACTTATCAAATTTCTTAAATTTGTTGAATAATTTCGAAAGTACTGATTTTTGGTAGTAATTGATTGAATTTGGTGCGGACAGGTGGGTAATTGAAGTCAACGGCGCGCCTGGGACGCTGTACGCGGGCGAAACCTACCAGCTTCAGGTGGATTTCCCGGAGCATTACCCTATGGAAGCGCCTCAGGTTACTCTCTTCTGCAGATATTTTCCCTTTCACTTTTTGTTTATGTTAATAAATATGAGAAAAATTTGAAATTTTGTCTTGTTACTAAGAGTGTGATTTTAGGTAGATTTCTAGGTTTTGTCGGTTGGTAATCTTGATATTTGTTGCAGTTTCAGTTATTAATTGTGGTTTTGTGTATTTAACTTGAGACTGAATTGTTTCATGGCAGGTTATATTTGTTCCTCCAGCTCCACTCCATCCACACATATATAGCAATGGCCACATTTGTTTAGGTTTGATTTTCCTGCCTTATCAAATTTAGAGGCTTTTTGCAAAATCTAATTTACAGTAAGTTCTAAATTTATCTATTAGTTGTGTTACTTAGTTGTTTTCCATTTTGCTTTATATGCTGGTGGTGGTGTTGCAAGCCATTCTTTTTTTTTTTTTTGTATTTATTTCCAGTAATTGGTGATTATTGTCGAAAGATGGTCTTATCATGCAACTCAGTTTGGTTCAGATGTCTTTGTTATATGATGTCATGACTTCCTCAGAGTTGAATCATATTCTAATGCATTCTTTCTAGGGATTGAGTTATTAATCTAGGGTTAAAGAGCATATGAAGTTTGAGAATGTGGAAGGGGTAGTTATTGGTACGTCATTTGCTATCAGCAGCTGGTAAATGCAGGGAAGATTGCCTTAAGTTACCTCCATCGTTTGAAGTTCCACAATTTCTGATAGGTTCTTAATTGGGTTGACCTATATAAGGTTTAGTGTTCATTGTTGTATTTGGAAAGCAACACTGTTCTTGTTTATTTCTCCTTTCATGCAATATTCTGCATCAATGCATATTTGTAGTGGTTTAGTTCGCAATCTCAACAAGAACTGAAGTGACTTGGTGATGGATAAGAATGCTTCGTTTGTTTATCAAGCTCTATCTTGATTATCTCTTGCTCAAATTTATGTTGATTATCTAGAAATGTTGGTAACTTTTGAGAAGGGTTTGGTAGTGAATTTAAATGGCACCAAATCCAACATGCGTCCCATAATTAAATTGTCACAGTCTACAATGAGATGAAATTTGAAGCGACTTTGAAAGTTAAGTGGAAATTTTATACTGCTGCACTTAATATCAAGGGATAAGATTAGCTTTGCTTCTGCATCCTTGCTGCAGGAGGAGATATGTAATAAGTTTTATGGAAGTTGAATTGAAACCCAGCTTCGGCAGGGTCTGGAAATATATTGTTCTTGTTTCTTGTGGGTATCTGTTCTTGTAATCCTGTGAGCAATTAGAAACTAAGTGATGGATTGCATTGAGGCCCATCCTGTGGAGTTGTAAAAGAATTTGTAGCTAAGAAGATCTTAATCTCTATCTAGCTCAGTTTGTTGGTATTAAGTGTAACTAGTTTTATATTTGATGCAGTGTTGCAATGCTGACAAGCGAAATGTGAGATTGGAACTGTTAACTTTCATGATTTGACATGCACCAAATATTGAACCTTGACTTCTATTTATATTTATTAGTTTTTAAACTTGTTAGACAACAATGATATTATGTCAAACTATCCCGGTTAGATAAATACATAATCTCTACCTCAAATAGTAAATTAGATTTGGAATCTGGAATTTTCTGTCTTTTAAGTTCAGGTTGCTAGATCTTGCCCATAAGATTTGGATTGAAGCAGCATTGTACAATACAAATTGACTTTTTGTTCTCTTTTTTTGTTATCCTAGTTCACATGTTTTTTCAAGTTCGTTTTGGGATATGTTTACAGACCCACGTCTAATCCCAATTACCCCACCAATCAAGAAGTGGTATACTATATCTATTTTATGGTTTCAGAAATATAAACTTTTGTGGCCTACATTTTGCTTGTTTGGGGATGATTGTATTAGATTTTCACTTTCGTTTTTCCTTTTCTAAAAATAATGTGGTCTTCGATACAGATATTTTGTACGATTCCTGGTCCCCAGCCATGACTGTAAGTTCAATTTGCATCAGCATTCTCTCCATGTTGTCAAGCTCCACAGTGAAGGTTTGTTTTGAGATTTTGAAATTCCATTTCCGAGGCAGTTAGCCACCATCAGGAACTTGCAATCTCCATCTGATCCTTTGATCTCTTGAATCTTTGTCCCTGCAGCAACGTCCAGCAGACAATGATCGCTATGTGAAGAACTGTAAGAATGGCAGATCTCCCAAGGAGACAAGATGGTGGTTCCATGACGATAAAGTGTAATAACTAAAATCTGGAGAAATCTGTAACACCACCCCACTTGAGGGCTGGATGGTATTCTCTTCCCTTTACAAGCTAAGGGAAGAACCCAAAAAAATATTTGAAAAGGAAAAAATGATTTTATTTTGACTGCACTGGATGCCGAGAAGGCATCGAACAGACAATTTAGTAGCTGCTGGCCTAATGTCGATGTATTTAAAATGTCAGCGGTTTTTTCTAGCTTGTGTGAAGCCAAAGCATGCAATTGCCTATCTCTAACTTATTTTGTCACGTCTCTGAATCCATTAAACTGTTTTTCACAGTTTATGCCAAGATTTTGAGACCTGTAAGGCTTCGTACCAACAATTACGCCCTGTCGATTGGGGTCACTAAACGTGATAAAAATACAGTGCCGCATTTAGCTACTATCAAACTCAAAGGGTCGCACAGGGTGGCCTGTGCTCTTAGATAGTAGTTAGAGTAAGCCAGCACTAAGAGAGACAATGGAGAGGGAGGGGTTGGTTCTCATTTAACAGGGTTGGATTATGTTATTTGAGTACGGAGATTATGAATGTTACCTTGGATACTAATACACAACAAAGATAGAGACAAAGGTACGTACTTAGAAAGATTTGGAGAGAGGAATTTAAACAGCTCTCAATATTTAACAAAATATAATACAAAATTAAATTCGGGGGATGAATGGAGTTTTGGTTGGATTTCCTATTTTAATTTATATATATAATTTCATCTGCAATATTATAAACACATCAAATATATTAATATATATATATATATATATATGATGATGAAGAAAGATTATGTAAAGGACTGGTACAAGAGAGAATAGAGAAATGTAGATTTTATACTAATTTCATTTAATCAATAGCAATTATTAGCTAAAAAAGTAATTAAAAGATAAGTAAGAAGAATAGTTATTTATTATGATAGATACGATAATTTGTATTTGTATTTGTATAGGTAGTCCGCTTGTTGTGGCAAACAACCACCTCCACCTCCACCTGCACGCCCGCCCCTAAACGATGTTGTTCCGTCGCTGTCATTCAAGAGCAGTACCATTCTCAACCACGTCGCCGCCACTCGTATTTCTTTATTTTCTCTCTCTTCACCTCCTCGCACCACCATTCCCTTCCTCTCTTTCTCGTCTGTTAATTCTCCAGCCGCCTCTGACAGCGAAATTACGGAAGATTTCCCGTCGAAACAAGTAATCAACTTTATAGTTCCTGTTTTTGATTTTTTCTTTCTTTAGTACAATGAGCCGTCTGTTTGATTTTTGCACAAATTACAGGCTTTTAGTGGTGTAGTTGATTTTTTAGGTCACGGCTTTTGCGAGATTGGGAATGATTCAGAGTTATGATTATGAATTTGAATGCCGAATTTTGTTTCACGGGATTTTAGCTGGTTATAATTCAGACATGTATATTCGTGTCATACTTAATGTATATATGAAGATTATGGATCAACATTCACTACGTTACCAGCGTATGGTTAAAGAAAACAGTTAAATGTTTATTGTCTCACGGAAAAATGCATATGTTCTTCATAGGCAAGAGTTCTGTCACCTTTTTAAGCAGTGCTGAATCTGTTTCTAAATATGATTTCGTTTTCTCATGTTTAATTTTGTAGGGTCCTTTAAAACCAGGATTATATCTTGTGGGAACACCAATTGGGAATCTTGAAGATATAACTTTAAGGTCAATTGGTTTTGTGAAGTATAAATGCTATTCTAGCTTTAACATTGGTTAGTGAATTTGTTTTCCTGGTTTCCTCAATGGATCAACCAATTCTTGTAGAGCCCTGAGAGTGTTGAAATCTTCTGATATCATACTTTCTGAAGATACACGGCATTCAGGAAAGTTGCTTCAGTACTATAATATTAGAACTCCACTTGTAAGTCCATTTTTTATGCTATTTCTAAAGGTTCTTTTCTGAGTTACCAAAAATCACTTGGTGTATGTGTGAATGTATGTGAAGATCTTTCTCATTCTATGCTTAGATTTTCAGTTAAGCTATCATAAATTCAATGAATCTCAACGAGAGCAAGTTGTGTTGAGGAGATTACAAGGCGGAGAAATTGTAGCACTGATTAGTGATGCTGGGATGCCAGGCATCAGTGATCCTGGTATGGAGCTGGTGAGTTACATGTTTTAATGCCATAGGCACCTATGTGCTTTGTATAATTTTTGGTGCGGTGTGTATATGTCTGCTGCTCCAGAATCAAAGAGCGAAGCTTTATTTAGCTGTAAAATCAATAGATTTGTGGTCCTTTAAGTTCATTTTGCAATCTTGGATGTAGGCTAAATTGTGTGTAGAGAAAAATATACCTGTCATTCCTGTCCCGGGGCCATCTGCTTTGGTAGCTGCTCTTTCTGCATCTGGTTTGCCTACCAATGAGTTCACATTTGGTAATTCTTTTTCGAGAACTCTGGTGCTTTTTTCAACTGCTCAAATATCATAACACGAGGTAAAACTGCTGCAGTTGGTTTTCTCCCTAAACATGCTGCAACTAGAAGAGAGAGGTTGATGGTTTCTGCGAATAACCCAACTACTCAGGTCTTCTTTGTCCCTCCTCACAAGCTCTGTCAATTTCTAGAAGAGACCTGTTCAATCTTTGGACAATCTAGGTAAATTTATGTCAGCAAATTACTCTTCAACTATTTTGATACACATTAGGTTGTGTGAGCTGGTTTTGAAACTAGTATTCTAGCAACTAAATTATGATGGTTGTTAGTTATTGGAATAAAAGTAGATTATCAACTACCTGCTGTGGATTCTCCGATTCTGGTTCGATGGAAATATAGAGACACCTCTTCTGTGAATTCTATTTTCATTTGCTTTTTCTTTTTCAATGAAGTAAGTCAATGCATTGAATATAGTCCCATCAGTTTGCAATCCACCCATGTTTTGCTACCTTACAGGCTTTTGTAGAGCTTCTAACGGCTACTCGATATGACACATGTGCCATATAATTCTTATTTTTGCTTGTGAAGGAATAACTGGACCTGACAGACTTAATAAGTTAGGTTTTTCCTTCAAGAACGTGGTCTCAATTTTATTCAAACTTGTTTATACCCAGAATCTCTCCGAGGGCCAGATACCATCATACCACCCCCTTCTCATATCTGTCATTTATGATTTTGAGGTCACAATCGAGACACATCCTCAGTTGTCAATTCAAATGATCTATATTATTCTTACTAAGGACGTGTGTCAATCAGATGAAGATATCTTTCTTCTGGTAGGTTGTTTTAATTGTGCTTCAGAATTCTGAAATTTGGCTGTTCTTGTCTGTTTTCATAGGAGATGTGTCATTGCTCGGGAGATGACCAAACTGCATGAAGAAGTAATCTTCACATCTGGTTTTCTTATGTTGTATTCTTGCATTTTTTGCTGTCGTTGTTGTACTTGTATTAGTTTTCCACACAAGAGATGAGAATAGACAGGAAGCTGTTGGACAAACTTGAAATAAACTGAAATATGTATACTGTAGTTAACATTAATTTCTCGCATTCTATTATTAGAAGGTTTTTACTACCTCTTGATCATGAAAAATGATAAGAAACACTGGGAGAGCTGGATCTTGAGTCATATTCAAATTAAGCATTTACCCGTATGAATCATAATTAGAACTGATGCAGAATCAATAATTGTAGTTTGTCAAAGTTGAGGCGCGGCTGATATGAATATCAATAGCAATAATTTTTACTGCACCCATATGGATTTGCCCATGCATGTGTAGTTTAATCATGAATATCTTAGTGTTGTTACTTTTGTGGGTATATAAAACATTAATGTTCTATTTAGCATTTTCTATTGCTCGCATTTTACTCCTGAAGATAATAAAGGATCCCAATCAGTTTTGTTATATGGTAATTTGGTTTAATTTTAATTAACAAGATAAGTTTTGTTGCCCAGTTTTGGCGGGGTACAATTGGGGAAGCCAAAGAAGCTTTCACAACCCATCAACCAAGGGGTGAAATTACACTTTTGATTGAAGGAGTGAAAGTTAGCGAGGGTGAAGCTTTCTCTGAGTCTCAACTGGAAAATGAGTTAGGAGAATTGATTTCAAAAGGGCACAGCCTCTCCATGGTAATGGGCTCTATCCTTGTAAAGTTTGTTTAATGGGATTTAATTTTGTTAATATATGGGTTTTCTGCATAATATTGGACATATTCATTTTCATTACGCATATGCACAGAAAGACTGGAATCCCGATATGATGTTATTGAACTATAACTGGTTTGTAATCTATGTCGGCGTGGGACTGTTACCTCTTTTGTTGTCTCTTGTTTCATTATGGTTTCCAATTGGTTAACGATAAACCTGCTAAATTCTTGTTTTAATTCCAGTATATGGACGAGAAAAAGGGTAAATTACAACGAGCTCACCCGGAATTTGACATAATTACAAATACCTCATTGTTTGGAAAATTACCAATACCCCATGATTATAATGACCTTCTACAACTAGTTCAATCCGTTAGTCTCTATTAGGTTTTCATCCTATTTTTGTAGTGAATTGATCAAAATACTCTTGTGGACTATTCATTTTAATTTTACTTATTTTTTAAAATTTTCTAAAGTTTTTTTGCACTAACTGGATAATCTTTTTACAGTTTTTCAAAACAATCCATCTACCTCGTCTAATGGGGGCTATTTGTAATTTTCTAAATAACAAGGGGTATTCGTAATTATGTTAAACTTTAGAGGTGCTCGTTGTAATTTAACCAAGAAAAAGTATCAGTGCTTGTCCTTCTGTGGGAAGTAGGTGCATCTTTCATTAGATCTTTGTATTCAAAATTTTAGAGAACCTTCAAAGTCATAAAACCTGACTATGGATCTTGGACATGTTCGGAGCTGAAACCTGCTTTAGCTTGCACCGAGTTTTTGAAGAATTAAATTTTAAAACCAAAGACATCTCACGCTTTGTTATCTCCAGCCACCCTTTTCTCACTATTATAATCATTCCTATATGTAACACAGCAAACAGTTCACTGTATATGCAGGACAAAATTATAAAGATCTTAATGCTGATGTTCTGTTGAGATTAATTCTATGCGGTTCTAGGTTGAACAAGTCGAAATGTTTATCTGATTATTCATATTCCGTTAGCAGTAATCTGTTTTTTTATATACAAAGTTGCCTTGATTATCTATCCACCCACCCAAAGTTGGTAATGTGTTCGCATATTGTTTATTCTCATATAGTTGGTACATGAAATGTGTCTACCTAAATTGTCATCTTTATCACCATTGTAGCACTAAATATATTTTATCTCCAGCTGTCATCGGCCCCTAAATTAACCACTAATCTTCAGTGAGCATTTCTTTGCTGTTAGACTCTCTCTCTCTCTCTTGCCCGCTTACTCTTTCCTTGTCTTTCTCAGTTAGGTGCATATTTTTGACATCATGTTGTAGCTAACCCTCAAATTTGGGTCTTAATAGGCGTTGGCTATAGAGGTCATGGCTCTTTCCACTATCTAATGATATGTTTTGTTGAAGAAAAGTTTTATCTGCCAGCAAGCGCTCTATGACTTCTTTTGACCCGTAATAAAATAAACACTTTGCTTTGAGACTTCTAAGTTTCACCAAATTGATGGGATATATTGGAGAACAATACTTTGTCTAATTTTGAAGTTTCCGAGTGAATTGTTTGGACGTGCTTGCCTTATAATTTACTCTATATCTATTTCCTGAAGAGGATGGGGATTGCTAATAATTTGTTACTTGATAACTTGCAATATACCATTGTTTTATTCAATGCAGGCGGTCAAGTTGGTGGCAACTGGAACATCCATGAAGAGAAAAGCAATATATTCTCTTGCACTGGAGAAATTTGGGAAACATGCTTCAGATGATAAACATTGATTCAGTTTCTGCTGGGACTGTGAGTTTCTGGACAAGTAAAAAGAATTAGTTCTATAACTTCTAAAACAATCTTACCGTGTTTGCCACAATTATCTAACTCTTCACTTGTTTTTTTTTACAGGAAATGGCTGGTAATTCTCAATTGACTTGTCTGCCTGCCCGTCACAACTGCAGAATATGTGCAATTCACAGTGACTGCCCAAACAGAGCCAGTTATTGGCTTCGCTAAATTTTGTGCTGGCTCTGGCAGAATGGACCCAATTGCTTCGCTTAGCAATTTAAACTCCAGATTCTCCTAATGCTAAAGTTTTCAACATGTGCTCTTAGAGGTGGATGGCTGGTTTTGATTGCGGAGGAGTTTTCAACATATAATGATATAAATTACTGGCGTAAAATGACACCACATAAGAGTTTTATGAGTTTCTTGATTATGTTGCCTTACATGCTTAATATCCTAGTTTGGGTTGAATCTGTAAGCGCCAACTTCTGAGTATCTCGTCATTGAAACAACAGACTGTAAAAAAAATGAACAAAAGACAGCTACACATTCCAAGTTGTTTATATTTTTGCATGGTTTCTTTATCTAGCTCTGATCTGCCCTTTTCTTTTCCTGTACTAAATACCAAATGAATTACTTGGTCCGTGAAGCAGGTGTAGACTTAGATGCCAGATTTGCTTACCCATTACCCAGGAAAAAATCCGTGTTAGCATGACTGGACTGATAACTTGATACAGCAATTGACATAAGCTTCCACAAAAGTGACAAGAAGCACGTCTGTAAGACACGGATATATGTTGTCTGTATCCATAAAATGTTGACCTTTTGTCAATTAGAGGGAATAAAAGAATGAATGAGAGTTCAGATAATATTGCATGTCTTTGTAACTGACAATGTTTGCTCCTAAAGATACCTTTGTTAGCCGTCATCACAAAAAATGATTCGCCAGATAGAAACAATACCTAACAATACTTAAAAACTAGTTTATTTGCAGCAGCAGCCCTCATTTTCATCGCCACAGCATGTAGGTGAAGAATTTGGTACCCCTGTCATTTTCCTGGAGAGCTACCAAATTATCGGTATAATGTCAAAATTTCAACTCCAAGAAACCAAATATCGGTAACATGTCAAAATTCGATATAAATATAATATTTGCATTTATTTATCTTATCGCCACTCACCTAATATTTCATCTTAATTTTCTGTTTATTATCTAATTTACACTTTCATTTATCTTATTGTTATTTCAGCAGTGTTACGTATCACTCTTGTCCTAACGCGTTCGTTGTGATATTCAGTAAAGATATAATAGGGGTTTTCTTTTTAGCAAGAAAATCTTCATTGATCCCTTTCTTAAAAATCTTTTTTCACCTAATACTGAAAATTATAGTGTTATAAGGAGACTGAATACAAGAGGGTGACGCCCAGATAAGAGGGTTAATTATATTTAGACCATTTCTAAAAATACGAAATTACACGTTTTTTAAAAATATAAAATTACACTCTTCTAAAAAAATTTTTGAAGTTATATTTACACTCCTTCAAAATTTATTTACACTTAACCTCCTTTCATTAAGATTTGTATGAAAAATGATACATTAACAAAAATAATTGCATAAATTTCAAGTTTACTCTTTATTTAATGTTCCCATATAATGATTTTGTACTTATAAAGAATAAAATATAATGATATCAACTTCCCTCTCTCTCTCTCTCTCTCTCTCTCTATCTATATATATATATATATATATATTATTTATCCTCTATAGGTACAAAAATATACAATGAGAATAATAGATAGGGGATAGAATTGAAAATTGAGATAATTTTTTTTTTTGCTTGCGATAATATTTTTTGTCCAAATCCTAACAGAAGGGGGGTCAAATGTAAACACAGAATTTTCTGAGGGGATATAAATATAATTTCAAAATAATTTTAAAGAAAAGTATAATTTTATATTTTTAGAGACCGTTTAAATATAAACAACAAAAAAAGGGTATCCAAGGTGTATATACCTAACTTTAAAAACATATACAATGGGGAGTTGAACATAATGAAGTAAACAATTGAACCGACCATGGCCTAACTATAGTTATAACAAACAACCACTGGAGCTATGTCTTGAATGGGTGTTTTAAGGGCAATGTTTAGGTCCACCAACTGGTGGTTATGTTTTCAAAACACCAAGCTAACAAACAGCCTAAGCTAAAGACATGTACAAACAACCATGGACCAACCCTTTTGGCTGTTTGACAAATTTTTTCATTGTAGAAGTTTCTAGGCAATCTTATTCTTGGGCTTGTAACTTGTCTCCACGTGAGAATGGTGGCATAAGTGAAAAGGAATATATACATTTTTTTTTTTTAAAAATATGAATATTCAAGAATAGAGCTGGGTTGGTTTGGATGGATTGGATGGAGAGTCATCATTGTTTCTTTATGTTTAATTATTATATCCCTTTTTTCATTGTTCAATGATAAGGAGGGTTGCTGCTGGTGCTGGTGTTTTTGTTTGTTTGGGATCTTTGGAATCAGTTTTGTCTCCATTTGTTGGGGAGACTCTTCGGCTTTTGAGCCCATTTCATCTCTCTTTCCAATCATTCTCTTGACCCCTTTTCTTGCTTCCCCAGTTGAGGGCAGCCCACAAGTACAAGGAATGTTCTTGCTATTATTTCCTTTTCTTTTTCTTCCAGGTAACTCTTAATTTATGTTTCTTGGATGTAACTCTGATGATCATGAGTTTGTAAGAAAGAGTTGTTCTTCATGTTTGTTTCTGATGTGGGCTACTGAGACTTGATTGCCTCAACTGAATTGCATGTTGATGATGAATGGATTCTGGTCATCTTAGTTTTACCGGAACAAAGATGATGAATTCTGGACTTCTTCTTCTTCTTCTTGTCTTTTGGGGTTTCCATATATGGAATGGAGCTCAGAGGACTTTCTTTCTGTAAAGAGAGAATCCTGTGTTCCTTCATTCTTGTTTTTCTCAGACTTCCCCACATTTTTTGGGCTCCTATTCATCAGAAGAATTATTAAATATTTTACGGCTAAAAACCTCTTACTATCTCTTTTGGTGATTTATATGATCTTGTATTGTTTACTGGAGCTGTTAATGCAAGAATTTTGTCAGAAAAAAGATGTGGGTCTTAGGTTGCAAGAATAGGAAAAGGGATGTTGTTGGATCTGCTTTTTATCCATAGTGGGATTCGGATATCAGTTTTTCTTTTTTCCTGCCTCTGGTGCATCATTTTCACATTGACAAGATCAGCCTGCATTTTCTGAGTTCCACTTTTTCTTTCTCTCCAGCTACCAAATAGTTTCAATACAGTCCTCGAAGAAGATCTCTTTGTGATGGTTTATCTTCCACTTGGCCTTTTTCAGCTGGCACCAACAATTTTTGAAGGAGTGCCGTGCAACGATGGCTTCTTTTTATCCTAGTGAAGGAGATATGCTTCCTACTTCATATATGCTGAATCAGAAACTTCCTTCTTATCCGTCATCTGAAATTGCTAACAATAAGGTATATGTCAGCCAGCCTTCGGCTACTTTATCCTATGCGAATTTGTTGTCTGGTAGCTCTCTGTCTACTCATGAACTTGTCGAAGCTGAATCTGTTGGAAGCAGAGACGAAATGGTGTTTATCCCTCCTAATAGTGTTCCAACGGGAATGCAACAAATTGATAGGCAGTTGAACTTTACTCCTCGTTATTCAGATGGCAATACAGTCATAGCAGATACTCATATATTTTCTAAAGAATCAGTGAATGTCAACAGTTCTGAACCAATTCCACAATATCATGGTTTATCTCTTAGCTTGGGATCTCAAGAACCGCCACTCGTGCAGTTGCATTCAGATTTGAGCCAGTACACGAGCTCTAGTCTCTGTTCATTGTTAAGTTCCGATATGCAATCAGAGCTCCAGCTCTCTCAAAATAATAACCTCAAGAGTGTGCAGTACCTATCTTTCGATTTGGCTGGAAAGACTCAGGAGACGGTGAAATATGGAGCTATTAACAATTTTGGGAACTTGATTAGCTCCAAAGAAACGAGCTTTATACCGTCTCCGCATCAAGCACCGGAGTTCACAGGAACATTTTGCAACTCCAAGTATCTTAAAGCAGCTCAAGATTTACTCATTGAATTGGTAAGTGTTCATAGAGCTCCCAAACTGTTGGAAAAATTCCGAAACATGAATGGTCAGGATAGCTCCACAGGGACAGATTTGAAACGGGACGGGTTCTCTGCTGAGCTTCAGGAGTCAAGTAACAATGCTCCTCGTGATCTTTCCCCTTCTGAACGCCATGAACTGCAGAATAAGCTGACAAAACTATTGTCCATGTTAGATGAGGTAAGATGATTATCTCTACATTAACAATTGATCGAGTCCTTCCGTCTGAGTTTTTAATGAGAGGAGGCTCATTATCTTTTACATGTTCTTTTCTGTGGAGCAAATTTGCCTTTGTTGCCATGATCTTATCAGTATCAGAAAGTTTTGATTAATTTTTCATCAGTTACAAACTTTTGCCTATTTGTCTTATTGATCTAAGATGGGATAAGGCTTTAAACATTTTATTCTTGTTATCTGTCGGTTCTCATGTCAAATCACATTCAACTGTTTAATGATTTTCATTAAAGAACCTTCTATACCTGATATGCTACATGAATAAGGGTATACAGAGATCTTTGTTGTTGACTCAGTGGGGAATTGTTATTAAATCCCAGTTTAAGTCTCTGTGTGACTTATATATGCATGTTTGTTGCATATTCATTATCAGTTTCTTTGCTTCTTGTGTTTTTGATGTTAAGCAATAATGGTTTAACGGCCTCTCGTTGTCTGTTTCTTTTGAAGGTGGATAGAAGATACAAACAATATTGCCATCAAATGCAAGTAGTCGTATCATCATTCGACATGGTGGCTGGGCGTGGTGCTGCAGTGCCATACACGGCCCTTGCCCTTCGAACAATCTCCCGTCAGTTCCGCTGTTTGCGTGATGGAATCAAGAAGCAAATTCAAGCTACTCAGAAGAGCTTAGGAGAGCAAGATGTTAATTCACAAGGTGTCCTATCACGTCTGCGCTATGTGGACCAGCAACTGAGGCAACAAAAGGCACTTCAGCAGTTTGGAGTGATGAGACAACCTTGGAGGCCACAGAGAGGCTTGCCTGAAACTGCTGTCTCAATACTTCGTGCTTGGCTTTTTGAGCATTTTCTTCACCCGTATGTTCTTGACTATTTCTATTTCTTCTTACCAGGGGCTATCTATTGTTATGGAACACCGCTCCTAACTACTATTTTTTGATCAATCAACAGTTATCCTAAAGACTCTGAGAAGATTGTTCTTGCAAGGCAGACAGGATTGACCAGGAGTCAGGTAAATACCTTCAAGAGAGAATCATAGCAAATGATATGGCATAGACAACTATTGAGCTGTCTCCTACGATTGTGTATTTACTTGAGTTTATTCAAATCTGAGCATACCATAGTCTAAAATAGAGTCAAGTACCATGATCATAATATTCCTGATTAAATCAGGTGGCGAACTGGTTTATCAACGCACGTGTACGTCTCTGGAAGCCCATGATCGAGGAGATGTACAAGGAGGAGTTTGGGGATGCAGAAACTGAACCAAGATCGTCACCAGAACATGCAACTACAGCTCAAGAGACTTGTGCTTTTGATGACAGAGAGGAAGAGTTCCAGGGGAACTTATTCACTGCAGCCGCAAACAGCAATCAACCAATGCAGTCCAATGAGTCAAGGCCTGATTTCATGTCCAGTGGACACTTGGCCTATGAGAATGGACCTTATCAAGGTAATGAAGTTAATTTTAGGCTAACTCATATGCCAAACGAACAAATTGTTAGTCTGGCTGGGAATAGCATTTTTTCTGATAATAATGCATCAACCAACAAGACTGGTGACGAGAACGTCATAGATGGTAACATTGGAAATCAAGTATCGCTTGCACTGGGGTTGCAGCATAGCGAGAAAGATTCTAAGTCGACAGCAGATGGAGTTGAGGCAAAAGGGAACGACGCAACATCTTCTTCCATGGTTCTTGACAAAATGGATTATTATTACGTGGATCCGGTGAATAATCAGAACAGGTTTGGCAATAGTCATCTCTTGTCTGATTTTGTGGCATGATGAAAAGGGTGGTTGATGAGATATATTTCTTGGCAAGTTCACAAATCAAATAATTTTGTGTAGAAATGATGGAAAAGTCCAGATTAAGAAGGTAGGGGTGTGTGTGTGTTGATAGTCTGTTTTGTATAGCATGTAAAGTTGTTGAAACACTTGTTTGTAAAGGGAACCTTATACCTGTTCTTGTATGTTAGGGTTATACAGCAAATCTGCATACTAACTAAAGTGAATGTTGGAGAGGAATTCTTTGTAATAAGTGAATGTGTAATTTTTCCTTGCATTGGCTGTAAGAAGTTATGATTCTCAAGTATAAATAGAGCGACCTGACGGGTTCGCAGCATGTTTTGTTGGATCCAACACTCGCCCCAACTTCATCTTTGCAAGACCCAAATCTGTCCTGCCTCAATTTCATCTTCATTTTTTTTGCAAGCAAATTTAAGGAAATAAGATTTTAATTAACTAAAATCAAGATTTGAGATGTTTTCTCCTTTTTTAAAAAAGTGGGTTCTTTCTTTCTTTTTTTGTTGATTTTTAAAAACATTCATTGTTTTTTTTTCAATCTCGTCATTTGGTGGCTAAATTCTATTGACATTGTTATACACAAGTGCAATTTCTACACCAAATGAAGATGAAATATGTTTATGCACATTAACCAATTAGCAACCACAAAAATACATGCACGACCCACAATAATTCAGGTTAATTTAGATGTTTTTAAGATGTTCACAATGTTTAATATATATTCATTTGGATGTTTAGTGGTTATACTTCTGCCCACTTATTTTCTATGCAAGAGTTGTGCCCAAGGAACGAGATTGGAAAATAAAAAAGAGATTTAGAAGATTTTTCAAAATCAATTAAAAAACTAAAATAAAAGTAACCCTTTAAATAGCCAACATAACTACAAAATCAAGAATGCCAACTTGGATGCGTCAAAGTACAAAAATAGAAACCATTAGCTCAGCTCAGCATCCAACTAAACTAAGCAGCCCATCAAACCAAGAATCCATCAGCACATCAAAAAACAAAGGCAGTTCATAACCATGAGAACCCTATTAATGTACATATCTGTTTTATTTTCCATTGATGATTTGTGAAAGCAGTGTCCTTTCAACATCTCCGTGGATGACAATAACAGGGCAAAGATGAAAAAGGTTAGATATTCCCATATGTACACAAATTCACAATCAGACAATGTTAAAACTGGGAGTGTGCAAAAGACAGTCCACTTTTTCCTTGCTTTTTTTTTTTTCAGATGGCAGAAATCCCCATTGCAGCAGAAACAAAATTTATCATATGGGCTCTCTTCTCTTCCCTCTCTCTGTGAAATAGCAAGAGAGAGAAGTTTAGGGTGAAAGTGCTTTTTGAGTGTCCCAAAGAAATGTAACAGCAGGCACTAAAGCTGAAAGCTTGATGCTTTTACCTTGTTGTTTTGTAGTCAGGGAAGAGAGGGGGGACCATTAATCCCCCCTTTGTCATTTTCAGCAATTTCACTTGGTTAATAGCTACCCTTGCTTAAAGATGTTTGCAGAGGTCTGTTTACAATAGCTTTTATAGCTTTCTGCTTGCTGACATAGAGGGGTAGGGTACCCTAGACTTCAGAAAAAAAGAAACACAAGACAGCATAAGAGAGAATCTTTGCTTTCCTTGTTGAATGAACTATTATCAAAGGTATGTTTGTCCCAACACTTATAAACTGCTCTATTGCTCACCTAATGCTGCCTGCAACTTCTTGTATTTATCATATCAGGGCTTAAAACTTTGTTTCAAGGGGGGATTAATAATGTCACTTCACAGTGTACTCATCCTCTTTTACCACCCTGACCTCTCTCTCTCTCACTGTACCCTTTTTCTTTCCAAATTTCTGCTTGCAATCTATCTGTGCTGAAGAATGCTTTTCATTTCTGAGACGAAAATGAAAGATTTCTGTCATCGTTTTGTACTTGAATTTACATCACGAGGTTTGCTCTTCTTCACTCAGTGTGAAAGTGATTCTTGATTGTTGATCTCATCATAAAATCTTCTTCTAGACTTCAACTCAGTTATTCAAGACTGTTGCTGCACAACTTCAAATTTACCATTTATCTGTCACTGGAAGATCATTTCTTCCATTTTTTCCATAACCCCTTTTCTTTTCCCCAAGATCAAGAAACTGTTGTATTCAGGAAAGTTTTCTGATCAAGATTCAATCTCTTAAAGCCAAGTGAGAGCAAAAAAAACAAAGTGTTAATCAAGTAGTCAGTATGGTTTCAGAAGATTCACCCTCAAACTCAAATTCAAGTATTCTGCACCAATTCATCATCTCAACCTCCATTGCTAATCAAAACCATTTTGGGAACCAGCATTTTGATGCTTATGGAGCAACAGATTCCGTCTCCAATAGCCCTTATCCCCATTCTCTGCCTTTAAGCATTCAGTTTCTTGGAGACAGAATTTCTAGATCTGTGGACCTTGTTCATCATGCCCCTCATCTATCAGACGATTCTGATATAGGCCACGATAGGCGTCTGATGGATCTTCTTGGAAGATCAACTGAGGCAGCTCAACCAGCTCAGAGGCTTTCACTGTCTTTAGGCTCTGTCCCATGCAGGCAAAGGCCCTTAAACTCAAGCCTGCTCAATCCCAGCTACCTAAGTTCAGGAGATGCAGCAAGAGAATCCTGTAATCTGGGAATTGACCGTGTGATCAACGACTACTCGTTCACCGGAACTGCTTTTGCTTCACTGAATCAATCTTGCTCGACTTCGTATGGAACTGAATCGTTTGCTGCTGCAATTGGAAGCTCAAAGTACTTAAAACCAGCTCAGTCCATTCTTGAAGAAATGGTGAGTGTTGGAGGGAAGGACACTGATATAAGCAACCAGAGATACGTCGAGAAGCTATCCCGTGGCAGTAGAAAAGGGTCTCACGGGCTTTCCTCCGAGCTCAAAGCAGAGCTTTCCAATGGTGAATTGCTGCCTGAAAAGCATGGAAATTATACCAACCTTATAAAGCTTCTCGCCTTGCTGGAGGAGGTTAATTCAATGATACTCAAATCATTTCTTTCCTCTTTTCATAAGCATTTTATCCTGAATGTCCAATTCTTGCATTTGACAAACAGGTGGAAAGAAGATATGAGGAGTATTATCATCACATGGAGGAACTGGTCTCATCATTCGAGGTGATAGCAGGTTTAGGAGCTGGGAAATCTTACACTGCCCTTGCACTCCAGGCCATGTCCAAACACTTTTGCAGCTTAAGAAATGCAATAGTATCTCAAATTCGTGCAACGAAACAAAAGATCGAAAAAGAAATGCCTAAAATCAGCTCAAGATTGTCTCAACTAAGTCTGTTTGATCAAGAGGCTAGGCAGAATAGAATTTCCCTTCAACAGCTTGGACTAATGCACAATTCGCGGCAAGCGTGGAGGCCTATCAGAGGGCTGCCAGAGACTTCTGTCACAATTCTTCGTGCTTGGCTCTTCGAACACTTTCTGCATCCGTATGCATTTTGATGTCGAAATTTCTGATAATTTCAATGTCATAGCAAATTCATGATTGGCATTCACTAATGGTTTCTTGTGTCTTTCAGTTATCCCAATGACTCCGAAAAGCTCATGCTAGCATCACAAACAGGCTTATCAAAGAACCAAGTAATGTTCTTTTATGCTTTCAAAATGATCTCCATTGGACTTATACCCGCATCCTTGTAATCAAACATCAAAATGTGGCTTTGTGGAATGGAAATTTCCAGGTCTCGAATTGGTTTATAAACGCAAGAGTGCGACTATGGAAGCCGATGATAGAGGAAATGTACAAAGAGGAATTTGCAGACTCTTCGACTGAATCAGATCAGCTGTTGACAAGGGAAGGAGTAGGGGACTCGGCTGAAGAGTTAAATTGAAAAGGATGGTTCAAAAGTGCAAGACCTCAAAATGGATGAACAGTAGTTCAATATGAATTGGCTGTTTTCACTTGGAGATATCACTGTTCTTGTTCTTGTGATCTCTAACAGCCAATTCAGGCACAGTTGCTCAATATTCTGTCCACTCTTTTACGATCGAGTTCACGTAAAAACGGAATCATATGATGCGTTCTTCTAATTCTCTTTTTCTGCTAGATAAGTTCTGAGTTTTCTTGGAAAAGCATGATCAATAACCTGAGGTTCTTTCCAGCACTCTTTTCTTTTTTTTTCTCGATACGATTCATTACATCATTCGCTACCATTCATGTATAAAACCTGGTTATTATTACATCAACAACTTCAAATCAAATACCTTAGCATTGACAAAGTATATGAACAATTGAGTCCTCGTGGAAATTGATTACTCAGCATCCTAGTTTATGTTTGGACGACAATTTTGCCGGGGAAAGAAAAAACAAAGAATCAGATGATATGAACCAAGAAAACCATTCATTAGATACGAAAAGATCGATCGTAGACCTCCCTCCCATGCTCACGGTTGATGATATATATACAGCCATGCACGTCTCCTGTGAGTGAAGAGGACAAGAACTGGGGTTCGTCTGGCGTTTTCAGATTAATTTGCAGACATATGTTTTGGTGATTATTCAGACTACATCGATCAGATGAAGTTGTATTACTTATACATACAGTTAGGGTTGGACATTTTCGTGCAGAAAAAAGCACCATGTCCGGGTCGATCGAGTTCATGCTTAGTGTTTTAGAGATTTCAGTCCGAATCCAAATGGAGCAAAACTGATTCGAGTAAAAAATTTTCATGTTTGTATCTACTTATCCTGTTGTTAATTTGATTATCAACAGTGACTACAAAGCATTTCACGATTTTATAGTAAAAAGTTAATTTTACTACAACTAAGATGGTGTTAATTTAAATGCGCTTAATTATAAGTTTAAAAATAGTTTATAAGATGTTTGAGGGGTAAAATATTATTTTAGTCCCATAAAATAAGGATAGAATTTTTTTTTGATATCACAACTATCGTAGGTGACATTTTTAGTCCCATAAAATTCAAAACCACGTCTTTTTCGTCCCAAAAAATATGATTTTTTTGGCCTTTTTGGTCGCGAACTTACAACATCTTTTTGTCCCAAGTAACGTTCGTTTAATCCCAAAACCACAGCACACGTGACTTTCAATTAGGGACTAAAAGCAACACCTACCATAATTGTGGTACCAAAATAAATTCTGCGTTTATTTTATGGGATTAAGAAAGCATTTTGCCCGATGTTCGAGAGTTTATAAAGTGAAGAAAACTATTTAGTAGTTTTTTTTTAAAAAAAAAACCTTATAAAATCCAAAATAAGATATTAGGAGCTTGTAAAAGGAAGTAGTTTTTAACTTATTTTTAAAATAATATATATATATATATATATTAAACACACACACTAACAAACTCCTTTAATTACAAAAATTGCTATTAATAATATTTTATAAGTTTCATAAACTTATGTTATCAAAATATTTCAAAGTGTTCATTATAATGCATTTTAAATAAACTTAACCAAACCTAGAAACATACACCATAAATAAACTAACTTTGGCGATCGAAATTTATAAAAATCCATTGAGGTCTCATTTTCTGATCGATTTTGTGATGGGACAGCAACCAATGGCGACTGTCACAATAGTGCAAGTTGTAAAATATCCGTTGCAAATTGTGATATCTTTTTAATTAAAAATATATATTTAAAAGATTTAAATGTCGGAAAAGTTTTTGCAACGACACGCGGTTGAAAAAGGTTTATTCGCATTGCAATTTATGTCCTAAAATTGTGGATGTAACTCCAATCGCAAAAGGTCTGTCATTTGCCACGGAAGCATCAACAGATAGAGATGGCTAAAAGAAATGTTAAAAATTGTTAGAAAAGTTTTGAACCCGTCACAAATAGTGTCACAATTTGCGACTTCTCTTTTCCTGCCCGAAATTTTGGACAGCAAAATATTTGCAATGTTCTTTTTGACTGTAAGGCAAAGATTTACTCTAAAATGTTTTTTGCGACCACATGACCGGACTTAGTGGTGTAATTTGGGTTCAGCAACTAGTGAGTGGTTGTCGGCTTTGCTGGCCGTGAACTACCTCTATCGGATCTGGCCCCCAGAGCCAAATATCTTTCTCTTGTTATCATTTTATTTTTACTGTATCTCTTTGATTATATTTATTAATATTTATATAATATTGGTTTGTAATATAAGGGTTTTTACAACCCATAATTCTATGTAATAGTTGATTAGGTTTTTTATTTCTTTGGGCTCACTAGTGGATATACCCCAATAAATTATTATTATTATTTTTTTAAATTGTGCACCAATCATAAACCAAGTATATTATATTTGTCATATAATTGATTCAATTTCGATCAAACTCAATTTAAATTAAACTTTTTCAGATAGGCGATAGTCGGAGAAATCTAAACATTTTTCCTTTATTTCATGAAAATTCAGTTTGTCTACTAGTGATGGAATGAACCTACATTTTTAATTACAATTTTGCCCTTCAGTATTCTTTTTTTTTTTTCCAAAAAATATTACTTATTCATATTTTATTGAACATTTTGAACTTAATTGTAAAATAATAGCATTTAAAAAAAATATTTATAGAAGAGTATAAGCAATTTATAAAATATATCACTTGTTATTATAAAAGGATAATCTACTTAAGAAATAATTTATTAATTCAACAAATATATATAATATATTTTTGCAAAAAAAAAAAATTGATTCTAATAATAAAATAGACAAATCTATTTAATCATAATTCATGTGTCATTATTTTTTCATTACTCAGTGAAAGAAATTTTTTTGAATTAATAAAAATGTAACTAAATATCAAACTAATACGACTTTTTGATTACCATACATACACATATTTTTAATACTAGATGAAAGAAGTACTTTAATTTAATAATAATTAAAACTAATTATTAAATTAATAACGTAATCGAGTATTTGGCAAAAATACTACTCCATCTAAAATTTTGATAAATTTTAATGGTATGTGTTCGATAAATTTTGAGTTTACAAAAAAAAATTATAAAACAAGAAATACATGCACAAATGAATTTTATAATATCAAATAAGAAATTGATACAATCTTCACACACAAAAATAATTTCCCGATTTTTTGCTCCGATTATCAATATAAAGGCTGACGCTTGTTCTTGAATCGGATGCACAATCTTATCCAGACTTATGAAAAAAGATTACGAGCTATTTTCAAATATAATATCAAGCCTTGAGGTCCGATGCTAATGAAGATGTGGAACTCGTGGTTGTAGAACTTCATCGTGGAAGAAAATTTTTGGACTTGGTTTTTTTTGTGGATTTATTGTGGCGTGCAATCACTTGTATGTGGTTGAAGCCTCTTTCTATAGGAATGAGCAGGGCTTAGGTAGTTTTGGATTTACTTCTGTTGGTTTGAACACCATGAACTTTGATATAAATCAGTCTCCAAATAGATCGTATTTGAAATATAACCTAATTTAAATAATTCAAGATCACAAGGTGTGTAGTTAAAGAGTTTATATCCGAGTTGAGAATAATGGATTCACTCTCAAAGCCATTAAGGATATATTATGATAATTCAATTGTTATCTTTATGGCTAAAAATAACAAGAGTGGAAGTCGAAGTAAACACATCGACATTAAGTATCTAGCTATAAGGGAACATGTTAAAGAAGGTTTTGACATGTCTTTTTGAAGTCAGAGCGGACATGAGATAAGCCATGGCCACGGCTTATAACATGGCCATTCTCTATCCAGTGGACGTCTTATCAGATGTGTGCTCTCTATCTTGCACATTTGTTATAAGTCGTGGGCACGGTTTATTTCCGCATGACAATTTTACTTATGTGGTCCACTATCCAACTTATACAACTTTCGATAACCGCAGGTTAAATACACATGATACATTTTTTGACAGCAATTATGTTGGGATATATGTTGTTGTTTAGATGATTTATGTTTTGACCATCTTGTTTTTTCTTACATCATATGTTTATGCTTACAGGATTAGCTTCTTACGTACGAGTGGACGTATATTTAGAGCAAATACATACATATATATAAATACACAAATATATATAGGGATAATCTTGATATTGGCATAATTTTAATTAATTTTAACAATTCTACTCTATAAAAATTACTTTAATTAATTTATACACAGAGCACACATATATATTAAAAGAAATAAAAAATATAATAATATTTAAAATAAAAAAATTCAATTCATAGTTCTGAAATTACCCGTCTAGTCACACACTAACTCAATACCGATGAGAGGACCATATATGCATGTGAAAGAAATTGAGTTTGACAGCAGATTTCATGAGGTAGATTGATGGGCTTTTGCGATGGTGATGGAGGATGTGGATGAGGATCTAATTCTACCAAGTTTGTACCTTACCATCCTCACAATCTTGTAAAACCAGAACGCACTCACTAGCTGTAGCCCCAACGCCATTGCCTGCACTTATCCTAATTCTCATTAATACTGTTATTGGTGAAATGAAATAACTAAAAGGGTAAATTACGTTCACAATTTTTAAGATTTATGTTTAAGATAAATTACAACGGTCTCTCCTTAAATTTGTCATAATTACAAAATTACAGATATATACCCTTTTGAAATTGACCATCATCTAATAAATATTCTCTCGTAACAGTCCATTAATGAAGGTATTTATTAGACAATCGTTAATTTCGTGGGGGTGTTTGTAATTTTTTAAATAACGAAAAAATATTTGTAATGATGATAAACCTCGGAGGAACCCATTACAACTTACGCTTTAAAAAATTACAAGTACAATTTTGTATTTGTTATTATAAGTCCACCTCTTATTCAATGACGAAATTCTATTAAAAACACCCTTTGAGCACATTACGTTAATATTCTTTGTAGGGTGTATTTGTAATTTTATAAAGAATAGAAGATATTTTGTATAATAAACTTAAAATATTAGAAGGAGTGGGCGTAATTTAAAAAAGTAAAAATATGGGAAGAAATGAATGACCTTAATGAGAAGTGGGTTAGGAGCAGATAGAGTGACGTAGGTGAGATATGGTCCACCAATCATCCTTGCCATTGAGAATATGAGTGCGAAAGCTATCTGCAACACCAAACTCACATTCATTATTTCTCTTTTTAGTTCAACCACTTGTATGGGATCAGATTTTCAGGCGTTATGTGTATTATTATTTTTTAAATAAATATAAAATATTATTTATATATATATATATATATATATATTGAATAGGATAGGAAATGAAATATAATTTGCAACAGGAAATCCAATCGGCGTTTGTATGCTCATGATTCACACTCTCTATGCATTCAAACATCATGAATGTATGAAGAAATGATGATAGGGAAGAGGGACTAACATCAGCAGCCAAATTGAGATGAGTGTCTCTGTATCCAACCTCCTTCAGCATCTCCCTCAAGTGCAGAAATGGGCTTGAAATTTCTGTAATCCACAACGCTCCCACCATTTCTGTTCCACACTACATTAATATTCAAGATTTATTCATATATATATATGTATGTATATATACAGCTTCTTGGAGTGGGTGGGGGTGGGGGATACTAGGAAGAGAAATGGTAAAATTGAGGAAATGAAGGTTACCCTTTGATAGGCAAGTCCAGCTACAAGGCCAACAATGCTGACAAGATGGTGAATAGTGTTATCAAGCATGAACACTTGCTTGTCAAAGAGGCAGCACACCAAGTCATATATCAGGTACCCTACTGTTACTGCTAGTGCTTCCATCTGTTTCATGTTCAACAATGTTGTTCATGTCTCCATTCTTTTATTATTGCAAATTTTATGTCAATTCAAGACCACCACCTACTCTTATGTTTCACCTTTTCTGCAAAATTCTCATCCTCCAACTAAGTTTTGCCCTAGTCCCGACACGTTCTTTTTAAATCTTAATGCAGAACATGGGAAATTGGCTTTTTTTTATCGAATTTTTTTTAATTTAGTCTCATATATTATGATTTTTTTTCATATTGTATTTTATAAATTAAAAAAAAATCAATATTAGTTCTCATGTGTATTTTTCGTCCAAATTAAAAAAAGACCATATTTGACAAAAATTGCGATTTTCCCACAAAACACCAAAAGAAAAGGAAGCACAATACAATAAAAACCCACATACACAACTATCAAATATGTAACGTCCTTACCATGAGCCAACGAGACCAAAAGAGAAACAGAAAATACCTGCTTAGGAGAAGATCTTGAAGCCAAAGGGCACAGTGGGCAGCTCCAATCTTGAACAGAACGAGAAGCCAACACCACAGCCAGAGAAGCGTGCACCGACGAGACAATGCGGGTGCAGAAATCGTAAGACCGCTTTGGGAAAACCTTTCTTGTTACCAAGCACAACGTTGTCCATGATATTACACTAACCACAATCAAATATACCACGTACTCCTCCATCAATAATCCCAGATTCCTGCAAAACCCAATGTTTCAAACTTGGAAATCCTAAGGAAGACTTGGGCTTGAGAATTGATCAACTATATAAGGTGTCATTAATTGATGCGTGTTGGTTGGTAGGGTTGGTCGCCCGAGGCTTTAATTAATTGTTTTCGTTTCACCAATCTTGTGTCGACAGCACACGTCATGAATTAATGAGCTTATCTGTAAATTCACCTCCTCAAATCCAATTAGGTATACTTTGATTGCCCAAGTTAAATCATTTTTTCCCATTTTATTTTCACATACAAGACACTATATTGGTAGTTGGAGAATATTACGTTGCAATCGTGACATGAAACTACACATAAGTACATACTTGTCTTTCCTAGAAACATATTACAAATGTCCCTTTTATAGGGTAAATATTTTAATTTTTCATCCTGAATATACTTTCTTTTATATAAATTTTGCTGCTTTCCTTAAAAAATGTTCACCTCAAAAGTTATTTTGTTTATTAATTGCACTTTTTAAAGAATTTTCAACATGTAGAATGTTGCGATTTTTTTAATAATTTAATTCAAGAATGTTTGAAAAATCGAGTAATACATGAGTTAATTTGCTGGATATGGGCAAGAAGTGCGTGTTGCCAATGAGTATACAATTCAAGGGTGCCAAGGTATTTTTTTAATTTAATGTTCCATTGTGCAAAATCACTATAATTTCAGGACACAAAATGCTAATTACCTTGTTTATTTGAGGTAAAAAAAAACCCACCCCAACACCCCACCTATCCTACCATAAGCATTTTTCATGCAGTTGTGCAAATAAATGCAACTGATTCATACATTGTATTGACACACTTATGTCAACATCAAAATAGCTGTCCATGTTGTGTGTATGGGAAGTACGTAGCTCAAGTGTTTTAACGTAAGAACACCAATGCTATTTGGATATATGAAAACTATAGGGTTTGATTCATTATACGGGAAAATATCAAAAAGTCTCTGTAAAAATTTAAAATTAAAAATTATTCATATGTTATGAATAATGATTCATCCTGCTTCAAGTTTAATTTTGGGTTTTTTTTAGAGGCAATAACTAAAATGTCCCACCATATATATGAGGAGAAATTCTATATTTATATAATATATAATATAAATTTTAAACAAAATATACCTATAATATATAAAATTAAAATTTTATATAGAGAATATTTTTTTAGTCCGTTAAATATGCGCAATACTAATTTTAGTCCAATAATTATACCAATTTTTATAAGTTCATTAAGTTTCAAAATTGATGAAATTTAGTGTTTCGGTGGCCGGAATTTTGATTTTTGACTGAAAAATAACATGGCATGCTAATTGGATATTTTTGGGGGAGTTTTTAATCCTATGTGGCTTTAAAAAATGAGTTAGATGACATGTTAGATACAATTATATTATTGTCTCCTTTACTTAAAAGGATTGAGCTTCATATCCTATTAATCAAGGTTCATTTTTTATTTTCTTCATTTAGCATAAGCTCAGTATTAATGTAATTGACCCGTCATTAATTATAACAAAATATGATTGAAATTTTGAATATCTATCTCATCTTAATTACATCATATAAAGTAAAAGAGTCCTATGTTTATTATTATAAATAAAATTATTATTTTTAAAAAATAATAATCAACCCCCACCCCACAATCGGCTCCCCCTTCTCTCACCCCACCCTCGCCCTGCAAAGGGGACAACGGTGATGTCATTCCCCAAACTAGGTCTAGGCGACATCGCCGTCCACTTCTGCGATGGGTAACGGGGATCACCCTAACTAGTGGGCGATCGTTGCGCCCAAGGGTGAGGACCCTCCTCCGCAATGGCGGTGGTGAAATCATCGCTGTCCTTTTTTAATAATTAATTTAATTATAATTAAAAATATTATATTAAAAATATTAATATATTATTTTTAAGATTTATTAAATTATGTATATTATATATTATATAATATTATATATATTAAATTTGAGAGAATCGCAAAATTTAAAAAAAAAAAAAAAACACTTTTCAACCTCATAGTCGCAGTCAACGCTTGTGTACCACCAACTCTAACTTCGAATTCATATCAGCGAGGTGTAATTGATACTTTATTTTTAATAGAAATTTTTTTTTTAACATTTTAATATCATAGGATGCCCTTATATGTTTTTCAAAAAATTATACTATTTACTTTATTTAAAAAATTATGTATATATATATATATATATAACTAACGTGTGCATTTTAATTGTAATAGAAAATATGAAAAAGTTAAATAGAAAATCCAATTCAATCATTTTGCCGTATGATTTGTGATTTAATGCCAATTTGATATGTATAGTGGGCCAGGCCGACCTACTATCGATATGAACCAGTTGCAAAAATCCCAGTTCAATACCAATTTAGTATTGCAATGATTGATTTTGGGCTTTTAAATGAATTTCAATTGGATTTATTTTTAAACTCAGATCCGATCGTTGAATCAGAAATTCTAGTCCAAGATCAATTTAGTGTTGTTCATGATTGATTTTGGGTTTTTAAATGGACTTCAATTAAGTTCATTTTTAAACTCAGGTCCGACTCCTGGACCAGTCCAGTCCAGGTCCAACCCAAGTCAAATTGGACAAGTTTTATTTTTATTCTTTATGAAATCGAGGTATTTAAATAATTAAATTTTTGATTAAATTTTATGAAATAACTAATAATAAATTAAATAAAACAAAAGTTTATAACTCAAACTTTTTTGTTTTGGTGTTAACTCAAACCTAATGTACAAATTACTTACATCTCTAAATTTACATCTAATTACACAAATACCTCTTAAGTTTTATAAAATTACAGATATATTTTTGAAGTGGGCATTAGTGCAATGTACTCAAAGGATGTTTGTCTAAAATTTCGCTATTGAATAAGAGTATATTTTTAGTTATAACTACATTTTAAAGAATGTACTTATAATTTTATAAAAATATAGACTATTTATGTAATTAAACTTATTCTCAGGGGTGTTAACATAATTTTTTGTCCTTAAAAGTAAAGAATGATATAACATAAAGCTGGTAACTAATTCTTGAATAATTTATTCATTTAAAAAAAAAAAAATCCAATGTGTGTGAGGTCAGTGATTCAGTCACGTTGCACCAACTTGAGGGCAAAAATAATTAAGTAATCTCTTAAAGTGGGTCAATTACAATACACCACAATATATAATTTCTATATATATACGTGTGTGTGTGTGTGTAAATTAATGTGTTAGCTTGTCTTTAATTAAGTTTGTATTATCAATTTCTTGAAATACATATGCAAATTGTAGAAAATTATTTCATTAATTTTTATTTAAAACGTAATTTTTGTATATATGACGTGTATATATTAAAAAATATATAAAATATAAAAAAATGGAATAAAAAATTGCAATTTGCGAATCACGAGGGTTAAATCACTATAACAGTGAAATCTAGATTGTGCTGAAATGACATAACTCAGTCTAATTTTCTACGTACGATTCATATTAAAGAAAAAGAAAGAAAAAGAAGAAATTCCCAAACTAGCTTCTAGTTAAGGATTTTATTTAGGGTTGAAAAATAAATTAGACTATTCGATTGAAATCGATTAGTAAAAGTTAGTTTGAATTCGATTTTGTTAGATTTAACAAAGCAACAAGCTTGAAAAAAAGTTTGGTCGATAAGCTTTTGAACCGGTTCGAGCTCGCTTTAATTTGATTAATTAAAAAATAATAAATTAAAGCTCGATTAGGTCACTGATCAAATCAAGTTCAAACATAATTTTTAAAGTTGGATAATAATTTAATCAAGTTTGAATAATAACGTGTTGGATTCGACTCGAATCATTTACGATCATGTTTTATTGCAAATTTATTATAATTATTTCATAAATAAAAATAATTCTATATTAAATTTTTTTTTTTTGTGGGTAAATGTAAGTTTTATTAATAAAACAAGATCGTACAGTACAACAATGCTCAACTGGTGGTTTCTCCCTCGACAGGCCAAGGGATACGCCATAATCTGTATAACGCACATGAACTAACAGAACGAGATAAATTAATACTGATAATCCTCTGTCTAATATCTTTCACAATAATGGTGGCTATTATATTTGGTGGTTGCTCCGTATGCTCAAAGCGTATCAAATTTATAATTGTATATTAATTTAGGTAGGAAAGGAGTTAAATTTGGTAGGTTATGTCTCCAGCTGACCAACTGATCATCTAATTACATGATTTAGAAAATAAAAGCATATGTAGCTAGCTAGCAAACATTACCACCACAACTTGATCAAACCACTTAATTTGTCTCCACTAATTAAACAAGAAACAAGAAAAGGACACAATTAATAAATTAAATTATATTAATTAATTATGTTAAGCTTTTACTAATTACCTTAATATTAATAGACAGAGACAGACATGTACCTGTGCTTTCATCACCACCCATGCTTATATGGGAACAAATTTTATTATTTACAATTATTAATTTATTCCTTAACATTCAATTATTAATCTCTCATGTAATTAATTTCCTTTTTAAATATATATTAATTTAATTACTATTATGAGTCTTTTCACCTCATATATATAAGATAGAGATGGGCACACTACAAAAAAAAAAAAAAAAAATTGATTAGTCCCTATAATATATATCATCACTGTTCAAAAGTTGTATTAAATCAATGATATTTATTACGATCAGATAAAATTGAGAGAAAATTAATGACGGTTAATCAACAATTCATATGATGTTATTTATGATCACCAAATTATTTGCCATAATTTTTAGCTATAACAAATATTCTGGATCGCTTGCAAAAATAACGACTAATAGTCATTATACAACTTGATTAATTATTATCCGTCATAATTTTTTATTTTTAACCATAATAATTACCATAGTGAAAATTCATATTTCTTTTGACATCGATCAAAGGAAATTAATTGAGTTCTTCCACACCTCTTTAGATTTGATATAATTACAAATACATCATTATTTTTTGAAAAATTATAAATACCCCATAATTTAAACGTACGCTTAACAACAAGCATGTCTCTATCTAGCTTTTGTGGTGACTTCCCACAACGCCTTTTTGAATTATGAATTATATAACTTTTTTAAAATATTTTGTTGGACCAATATGCTTTATGTATTATTAACTTTACCACTCACAATTTGTGTTCTCAAATATATTTATTTTGAAAAAATTAACAAAGATAAAATATTAATTTTCACTGCATGATCTAGAAATTACATAATTAATTTTTATTTGAAGCAGTATTTGTAATTTTTTCATAATTATATCAAAATATAATAGACTTGGCTAGCTATAATTTACCCTATAAATTATTTAAATTTGACCATATCTGATTTGAACTAAAATTTGAGCATATTTAAACAAAATTGACATATGAATCACATTTTGTGTTAACTTAATAGTAGTTTAATAGATATAAGAAACACATTAAATAAAATGACTATTCACTGCAATTTTTAATAACTATGAACAAAAAATCGTGGTAAATATCTTTTATTGACCACGATTAAGTAAAACTAATACAAAAACATAAATTTTCCACCATCACAGATACCACGATCAATAATCGTTGCTTCGTCGTGGTCAATGACTATTTACTACAACTTCTATTTTGTAATTAACTATGACAATTAATCATAGTTAAATGTTGTATTTTCTTTATAGTGAAAAAAAAAAGAAATTGACGATTTTATTTAATAGATATAAGATGAGTGGAACCCTTTATTTGGTATTTGACTATTATAAGATATATATGTAGAAGCAAGTGAACAAGATTAGTCAAATGAACCATCATGTGTTATAATTATTAATTATTATAATTAAATAGATGAACACATCAAACTCAAAAGTCGGTGTAGAAAATTCAAATAAAAATAGTAATTAGGAGTAATTAAAGCAGTTTAGGACATGAGGATACAAGTGGGGGAGATATTATCACCACTAAATACTGACCCATTTACACACCAAGAACCCCATCTCCCCCTCATTAATTTTCTACTTCTGATCATTGAAACCATAATATAATTGTAATTATATATTAAGTAATCCTTTTAACCCCAGATCCTAATTGAACTAAATAATAAAAATTACAATCAAATTTGCCAAGAAAATCTTGATCCCGGAATCCCAATGATGATGATGATGATGATCAGTAATCAAACAGCTCAGCTGAGGCCATGATGGGATGTTGGGTAAGCCCCATCATGTTATTCCATGGGTTGTTCAACACACTATCACCAAATCCCTGATGCTGAAACTCCTCCGCCTCGAACATGCAGCTTCCGCCCCCCACGGCGGTGGAGGAGTTGATGTAATTCAAGATCTCGTTCAAGGACTGGAGTCTTTGCGTTAGCTCCATCATCTGAGCCCTCAACACCGAGTTCTCAGCCTCCACATTCACATAGTGCTGTGTGGTGACGTTCATGCTGCTCAAAATCTGGCCGTTCTCCTTCTTCAGTTGAGCCACCTGAGCCATCAGATCATCCAAATGCTTCTGCTTCCTCAGCCTGGACCGCCGCGCCGACTCCCTGTTCGACTGCATTCTCTTCCTCTTCCTCTGATCCATCAGGTTCCTCAAATCCTCCTCAGAACCGGAGTTCTGAATCGGCGGCGAGCCGGAGGAGTTCCCACTGGAAGAAGCCATTTTCGCGCGTTTCCACCAAAAGGGTCACCGGATCGTATGAATTACGCTTATTTCTTTGATCAAATAGTAAAAGTTTTCAAGATCACAAAAATATATATAGATATATATATATATATATAGATATGTATGTAATTAGGGGGTTGTTTGGATGGAAGGGTAGTTAACTTATGAGAAAACGTAGAACCAGTAGAGAAAGACAACAGAGAAAGATTGAACAAGATGGGTCCTGCGCCTGAGGGAAGAATTGATCATAAAACCGGACCTGAGGATTTCACTGAGTACAGGAGACATCAATCTCAAACATCAACAACACTTTCTGCAGCATCAATATATATATATATATGTATGTATGTATTTTTCACAAGATTTTGAACAAAGTTTCTGCCTATTTTCCGGCAGAGTAGCAGCCCCAAAAACGGGCAGAATCTGCCCAGAAATCTAAAGATTTTTGGACAAAAACGAGCAGAATATGCCCAAGAAACGAAACAAGAAAAAGGAGGAGAAAACAAGAGAAGGAAATCAATTAAGACAAAGCTTTAGGGAGGGAAGAAAAGAGAAGAGGAAGAGGTTTTTGAGGAAGGGGAAGGGCCTGATTTATAGCAGAAAAGGGTGGGCGACAAAATCATACAAAATCCAAAAAACTTCAAAAAAGGAAAAAAAGATGGAGAGAAATAATTATCATTATCATATTTTAATATAATAATAATTAAAACAAAATAGAGGAAAAGGTGAAGGGCTTAGGAATCTGGTGGAGGTGGGGTTGGGTAGGGTGGTGGTGGTGGTCGAGAGAGTGATGAGGCATGTGGGGTGGAGAAATAATTCCGCAAACCTCCAACTCCAGCTGTGTGTCTGTGTATGTGTTTGTGTGTGTGGAGCAAAATACGGTGACGCTCCCATCCCATTTTTACTGAATTCGATGTCACCAACTTCATCCTCTCTTCTGACAATTACTATACTTTTACCTTGATTTCAACAAACTCTCCCTTTCCCCACTATTAATTACTCTAAAACTCAATATTTTATTGCAACAGTAAAAGGTTTTTTTTTTGTTTTTTGTCAAGCCTCCGAATTAGGTGTGAACGAGTAATTTAGATAATTTTTTCAAGACAAAATCATAAAATTTATAGAGTGTTAAAACGGATAATATTTATTTAACACGAAAATATAATAGTAAACCGTATTATTTAATGTCGTATGTGGGAATGAGGTCATATCCATTCCAAGCCTCTTGTCTGGAGTTGAAAACGTAGGCAAGTATCACATATTGATTACAGACATTGTGGCCTCTTCTTCCTAACAAGATGCATTTTCAAGATGAAATCACTAAACGTATGTGGAGTTAAAGTGAATAATATCTCATGTAATGGGACATCAATCGAATCGCAAACCACATCATTTATATGTTACATCAATATCCTGTATTAGTATTGCACTTAGGCGTGTGTTATATGTAATATTATTTTTAGGTTTACTTTAATTAATGTTCTTTTAATTTTTAAAAGGACGAGTATTAATTAATTTAATTATATATTGGTATGATATCAAAATGTGACAGAAAATTCTCGTCTAATTTTTACCATTGGGAAGTGGTACGTGTCAAATGATTGTTGGCGAGGAATCTAGTGGTGGATGGGTGGGGGTGGGGGTGGAATTATTAGAAGAAGAAGAAGAGGGGGTGGTGGTGTTGGCTATGAGGAAGTCATGGAACTATTCCTTGGACTCTTTCACCAACTAAGAAAAAGAGAGGTCAAAAAGCACTCCCACTGTTTCACCGCACCTCAAAACGGACATACATCTTTACCTTATCATAAGTGTTTGTCTAAACTTTTGTTTTTGTAATAAACGAATAAGTCAGTAGAAACAATTGTGAGTTAAGTAAATGGTAAAAATTGAAGGTGTTTGAAAATAAAAAGTTAGGTAAAATTGTATTTTTAGTCTCGTAAGATAGAAGATTAAGTAATTTTAGTTCTTTATTTTATAAAATTTTTAAAATGGTCCTAAAATTAGAAAAGTGGGACACATTTAATTAGTTGTCTGCTATATGAAATTTGCAAAACGATCTTAAATTAAAAAAATAGACATATTTAATTACTCCTCTGTTTTATGAGATTTTTAAAATGGTCTCAAAATTGAGAAAAAGTAGATACATTTACTCCTCTAGTTTATGAGATTTATGTGTTTAAATGTGTCGACTTTTTTCAATTTTGAGATCATTTTGAAAATCTCATAAAATAGAGGACTAAAATTGTTTAATCCTATTTTTAAATGAAACATTTTTTAAAGAGTAAAAAAAACAGTATAGGAGGTACGTGAGAATGGCATTTTTATCATATCAATGTTAAACTATTTTATTAGCGGTGTTTTTGTTAGCCCTCATACTTTAAGGGTGTAAATACGACCAAATGTATAGTTCAGAGGTGCAAAATGCATTTAAACCCTATTATAAACGATCACGACTCAAAAACTGTTATAAATCAATATTATTAACCAGTCAAACAAAATTAATGCGAAACCTTAAATTTTTATCACGAGTTATTAACATTTGCTATGATTTTTAGCCATGACTAATGTTTTTAACTTCAGTTACAACAACAACGGCTTATAACCCGCATAGTCGTAATTAATTTGTATATGTTATATAATTTTTTTCTTTTAATTACTGTAGCGAAAATATATGTTAATGGGGTTGGGGGCTATATAAGAAGATGGTATGGGGAGCTGCATGAGAAGACAGTCAAAAACTGACGAAGAATCAGTATTAAGGGATATTATGAGGTCTGGACTAATAATAGCAAAAGGTAGAAGAGATTTTTAGTTTGCTTATCAGATTCAATGAATTTTGAGATTTTATCATCTTTAGAGAATTGGTGTGTGTGTGTGTTGGGAGAGTGTTTTTGCCTTTATTAGGCGCCTCCATACCTTCTCTCCGTTTATTCCGGGCTTTAATTAATATATGTTTAATTTTTTTTTATTTAAACGAATAAATAGTTAATAACTTAATTTTATTAAAAATTAATAATTTTTTTTTATGAAATTGTTTTGTGTATTTTTTGTATCATTTTGAGTCTGTAAAATATAATAACATTCAAAATATTTAATTTACTAATTTTTTTATTACTTCATTATAAGTAAAAGATACTTTTTATAATTGAGAAATTTTTAATTAAATTTAAAATACAAAATTATTAGAAAAAGAAATTATTTGAACTACATATAATACAAGAGCAAGATTGTCCAAAAATTTAATTATAGAGCATAAGTGTTATATTCGTTAATTCAGGGGCCAAAATGTATTTTATTATTTTATTTAATCATAGTCTCATTAGGGAATATAATAATATCAAAAATAGGATTTTAGCAACAACAATTCTTGTTGCCATAATACAATTAGATAAAAATCCGAATTTTGTTATTAGTTAATTTTATTTCGATACTTTAATAATTATAAATAATTTAATTAGTATGATTAATGTGGCTTTGGTATCAAAAGTCAAGACTGCCAAATTAGTCAAAGTTGCAATTGATTAATATGTCATTATATTAATTAATTCTAAACCAACTAATTAACGATAGCACATCTCTAGCTGAGAATATTCTACTTAATTTTTTCTTCTGATTGAAATCATAGGTAAGCTAAAGCGTGTTTTGGAATTTTAACTTTATTATCTATATATTTGTTAAAAATATTAATATAATTAAATATATTTTTTAAGCAATTTAATTAAAAATCGTCGAACATATATCAGAATCAAACGAAACAAGAGGCCATAAATTCAACTAAACTAATGAAAAACTAGCTTAACTTGTTAAACTAAAATGCGACTAATCAACCAAGGATAAATAGAGACTAATTAATTAATTCCAGATTTTGCTTACCCTATAATTAATTTTCATTTTCATTTTTTGAATTCTTTACCACATGAGCATCATATAGAAATCTCGATTTTGAGGTATTATATATCTTAGATAAATGTAAGATAATAATATAATGATTATTGTCGATATTATAATATTTAAACCATGTCTCCTAGAAATCGTAACAGTTATAACTGATGTAATATGTTTTTTTTTAAATAAAAAAAGTAAGAAAAAACATTTAAAGATATTTATTTTTGCACAAATTGAAAACTAAATAATATTTCTTGAATATATGTATCTCCAAATGGAATTTTGGGGAATAATTACATATCTTAATATTAAATAATTTTTTTAATAATTTAAATTTTTAAATATGATGGTGGTTTAATATAGTATCAAAATCACGTCATAAAATTTGTACGTAAAGAGAGCATGATAATTAATTCATACTAAATTATTCCCATCTCTAATAATTTAATATTTTTTATTTCAAACAATTTAAATTTTTAAACAAAATGATTGTTTACCATAAACACTTACTTGGAATTTCAATTTGCTTGCAATTAGGAAATCCAACTCAGAATAGTGAAATATCGGGTGGCAAGATCATGGCATGTCCCAAACATGTCATATCTCGTCAACTTTGATTTCCTTATTTTATTAATTAATTTTCCTTTAAAACTTAAAATTATACATATATAAAAAAACCCTTTGAAAAATCTATAACTTTTTTATATATTTAATTTGCTTATTATTTTTCAGTGTGGAAAAGTCACATGTTAAAACGTGGTCTGATTCAAAATGCATGCCAAGATGTACGAAAAGCCACGACAAATTAAAAGAGCAAAGAATAAAACTTTTAGATGGGTAAAAACTTAATTAAGCTATACATGCTATCTTTTTTTTTTTTTTGTCTTTATTGATAAACATTAATTTAAATATCATACAAGTTTTGTATGGCAAATTCTATAATATTTTAAATAAATGACTGTTTTAATTTCTTTATTATTTTTACTTTTTAGTCTATATATATTATTATTTCATGAATTTCAACAGTTAAGTAAAGTACGATGGGCTCTTTTTTAAGTTTGGCATAATTATAAGAATTCCTTGATTGTTTGAAAAAATTACAATATTTCATGATATTTGGTGAAATTATGTAATTTTTGGATGGGGGCTTGGAATATCCACTTTACCTTTGTTTTTTTAAAAAAAAATGAAAAATTGTAAAAAACGCTGACAAGGTGAAATTTTCTTCTTTTCCTTCTAATTCATAAAAATAATTTAGAAAATTATAAAAAAATGAGTAAAATTATAATCCATGATCCACAAGTACACTTTAATAATTTCATCACCAAAAAAGGAAGAAATGCTGACGAAGAAAAATAAAATGGGCTAATTGTTTGATGGACATTAAAATCAAGAAGGTATTGATAACTTTCTAAACAACGAAAGAACATTTATAATTATATCAAATTTCAAAAGAGCTTATTGTAACTTATTCTAATTTATGGTAGATACACGCTCGCGAGACTCGAACTCAGAATTTAAAAAGAAAAATTAAAAGCTTAATCTTACCATGCACTAATACAAGATTGTATGAACTTTGGATATATATATATATATATATATATATATATATATATGTAGAGAGAGAGAGAGAGAGAGAGAGAGAGAGAGAGAGAGAGAGAGAGAGAGAGAGAGAGAGACATGTTGTAGGGTTTATACAAAAATTAATGTATTGAAAATGAGAGTTGATGAGGAGGTAGAAAGAGTGGTCCATTGGTAGACAATTACAGCACAAGAGAAAGAGCAAAGATGAAATCTTGAAATTAAAAGTTGAGAGTCCCACCACATGAAAAGCAGTTTTAATGACAGAAATGGAGATGGGGTTCACTGTTCAGCTTCACATGTTTACATTTCTCTGACAAATCTCTACTTTGTCAGGGTAGGGGACCCTTTCTCATACTTTCTTCTCTTTTCTTTTTTTCATTTAATTACAAACATTTACATACCCAATACCCAATACCCAAATTCCAACCTCAAATCGAGTTTTTCAATCCAAATTCCAACCTCAAATAAACAGTTTTTGGACCAAAACTACAAATTTATAATACATAAACCATTGACTTTGGACATACATCATTCCTTAGATTTTCTCGATACAGATCTGAGAATGATTAAACCAAACACAAGATATATTAATATATGTGCCTAAATGCACGCTGTTTGTGCAATTTAAATAGGGGATCGTAGTTCAGACAAGATTAGGGCCATTCATATGGTTGCAAGGGAGGCTAAAGAATCTAAGGCATGTGGAGTTAATTAGTGCATGTGTTGGAATACAACACAATGTTTCTTGAACCATAAATATGTACAAGATTTCTGACAAAGGCATCAAAATACTATGTACGCTTTTGTACTATGTCATAAATTATTTATACACCCACGATTTTGTATGATTTATTTGCAAGTGGGGTGGGCTTAAAATATAGTGATCATAATTCAAAATGCCCTAGGGATATGCACTATATATATATTTCAAAATTTCTATATAATATATGGTTTGCTAAAACTAAATATTAGAGCTTTTAGTGAAAAGGAGTTCATGTTTTCTAATTATATCTGATTTTTCTATGTTCCATTATATTCTTGAAAACAAATGTTATTCTTAAAATATATAAGTTAAATTACATACATCTATTCTTAGGATTGACGTGATTATAGTATTTCGTTATATGGGATATTATAAATATCTTTTTTATTTTAACGTCTGTCTAATGATGAGCCTATTTTGTTAGCTTTTATTAGGTTTTCATCCAATTTTTATCGTGAACTAACCATAACGTCTTTTTGGATCATGAATTATAATTTTATATATTTTTTCAAAATTTTAAAATATTTTTATGGACTAATAGCTCTATGGATTATTTGCTCTACCCATTCTCTATTTTCTCTTTTATATTTTTTTTCTTTCAATAAGGGTAAATTAATTAAATAGCAATGATGTCCACCTGTCTAGGGGCTACAATATTCAATTTTTATTTGAGTAGAATATTTATAATTTTTCAAATAACGGTTATGTCAAACTGGGCATAATATTTGAAGTTTGTAAAAGTTGAATTGTTTGATTTTATCATTAATTAACATTCTGGCATCATTATTCTGTATATCGGTTTACTACATGATTCTATACAATAATATGGGTTTAATATAATTTACTTTCCTATGATATTGTAAATGGGCAAATTACTCCCCTACAAAAACAAAATAGCAATTTAATTCTCTATATTTTTTAAAATGAAGCGATTTTTACCCTCCTGTCGAAGGGGTAAATTGCTTTATTTTAAAAAATACAAAGAATGAATTGTTGCATTTTAAAAAGTACAGGGGAATAAATTGATAATTTTTTTTAGAGAGATAAATTGTATTTTTTTCAATAATTCATATATTAAAAAAGATGGTTAAATTGGGTTGAGAGATTTTAAATTAATTCATACGTAAAGAAAATAAACAAGAAATACACACTACTGCATGCAAAAATAAATTAATAATCACATTAGTAGCTAAAACAATAGTGTTGTAGACAAGTCGAGTCGAATTAAATGTATTATTGTTCAAATTTATTTGAATTACTATCAAGTTGAATAATTTGTGTTTTGACTAATAATTAAATTGAGCTCGAATTACTTTTAGTTAAATCAGCCGTGACCCTAACTCGAGTAATTAAATATTCCCAAATCTATTTTTAACCGAATTTTAAAATCTTATCAAACGAAAAATTAAGATCAAGTAAAATTTGGCGTGTTAAATAAATGAATCTCAAATTAGCTTTCTACAAATCAATCTCAAATAGAACACTAAGTCGTTTGATTAATTTTTCCGTCCTATGCCAAATATAAATTTTTATATTAGTATATCTAATCATAATTTTAAATAAAAAAGAATTATTTATCATATAGAAAATAATTCAATTTTTTACAGAGATAAATTTATCTATTGAAAAAAGAATTTGTTTAAAAGGTGTTAATAATTAATGTAGGATAAAGTTGGGGTTTCAAAAGCTCAAAGTTAGAAACAAAATCTATTTAATTTCTAGATATTGAAATTGATTGAAAAAGGAAAAAGAGACAAATATGTACCCCTCATGCGCAAACCAAATATCATCCACACACAAACATTTATTACATCAATTTATTGATAAATTAAGAGTTGAAGAAAAAAGGCCGTGAGATTCTTTGCCTATAAAAAGAATATACTCTTTTCTCTCTCCCTCTCTCTCTCTCTCTCTATACATATATATATATATGTATATATATGCAAATATTATCTCCAATAATTATTTCACATATCACATCCCTCCTAGAAATGCATCACATATTCGTGTTAGGTCATAAGCAATATTAGGATAGCTAGCAAAAGTTGTACTTACGTCGTTGAATGCTTAAACTTTTATAATTGTACGATTTTACGTGAATCATAGATTTAAAAATGATGGAATGGTTACCACAAGTACATACATGCTAAGTTTTGAATCGTAAGTCGTAACCAGACCAGAACAATCAAAATAAAAAGAGTTGGAAGATTCTCCCACCTCAACATTATAGTAACTTGTGAACATTTGATTATTGTTTCTTGGTTTCTAATACTCAAAATGTGGACCCTTGATCTGCCTGATTTGGTTATATGATATATATTGAAAATGATAGTTGCTTATCACACCAAAAAACCCAGAAAACCAAGTTACTACCTTATCATAGTCTTGATATTTAATTATAATAATAGCTCCACCAACAGTACTGATTTATGAATGAATTTTCTTCTGATTTAATTAATCAGTTAATTATTTACAGAAAAAAAGGTAATGGTCGGTTTGTAGGGACGGCGGGACTACCTCAAAAGGAGAGTGTGGTGGTTACAGCTCACTCTATCATCTCACCTCTCTTAAAATCAACTTGTACATATATATATTTTACTTTATTTTGCTCTCAAAAAAATGCTATAAATTTTAGTTCCGCATGTTGTTTGATTTATAGATTTAATCCCTTAGGTTATTAATTTTGCACACGTTTGATTTCGATCATCAAGTTTTCATCCCAAGAGCATATGAACAGCACGTTGGGTGTGTGTCGGGGGGAAGGTGATATTCTAGAGGAATTTTTTTTTTTTTTCAGCCAAAAGTAGGAAGATAGATAGTATATATGGGTTAATTATTTAAATATTATTTTTAAAAAATTATATAAATAATTTTTTTAAAATAATATTTAAATAATTGACCCCAGTATATATCGCATCCAAACAGGGTATATATGGCTAGCTCTCATTTAGGCACCAGATTTCACCCTCTTTCCCCCAATTTCGACGCACACGTGCAATTCCATTAGCTTTGGACGCAGACTTAATACTTGTGCTAAAAAATGTGCAAAACTGATAACATGATGGATCAATTTTGTAAGTCATGGAAATAGGAGGACCAAAATAACAAAGTAGATTGACTTAAAAATGTCCAAAATTTGACCCATTCGTGATTGTTTAAAGGAGGCTGCTGCTTATATATTACATTTCAAACGTTGTTGAAATTTTTATTTGCAAGTGTCCGACTTACTACTGTATAGAAAAAAAAAAATAAGAGAGATATTTAAACCTAATTTCGAAGAATAAAAAATAAAAGCTCTTCTCGCGTCCCCCAACCCAACTCAGGTTAGTGATTAAAAGCAACCATGGTTACCATTTGAGTTACCTGATCACCATAAATGCCTTCATCTTACATAGTATGAGTGAAAATGAAACTAATCGCGTTCAGCACGTTTGGTTTTATTTTCAAATTTTACACTAATTCGACGTTTCAAAAACTTATATTTGTTTAGCCTAATCCAATGAGAATTTGCAGGTCCACTTTAATTATGTTTTAAATTTTCGATTTATAAGGTTATTTAAATAAATTTTCATTTCTCGCATCTATACAATTCAAACATGTTCAAATTATTTTCCTACAAACAATTGAAAATGCTAGAAACTGAGAATAAAAATAGAAACAGAACCAATAAATCTCCCCTTACAAATGACTTTGAAAATTCAAACCGCAAGAGTCCTATACCTACCAAAGGCAATAAAGCAGTGCAGTTGGTGGATATGGAGTGATTGTACCGTAAGTGCCCAATTTACCTTACCAGAGTTCCAATCTTGTCCCCTATTCTGCTAAATTGCTTCATTCCAAAGCCACACCCCAAATTCAAATATGTGGACTAATATGTTATTTCCCACATGCCACCCATATTTAAATATATAAGATTTTTAAAAATATATGGTGCAAATTTATACTCATGAGTGCAATATGAAGTGCATCGACTTTTTTTAAAGTTTGACATAATTACAAATATTTTGTCGGTATGTAAGAAATTATCAATATCTCCCTAATTTTAAGGGCAGTCCAACAACCAACCGAATTTCTTTAGTTTTCATTTAATTTTTATGGTAAATTAATCAAAATACCCTCGTAAATTATAAATTATAATTTTACCTACTTTTTAAAGATCTTATGACATTTTTTTATAAAGTAAGAGGACAAATTCTGTTATATATATATATTATTTTTTTTAAAAGAAATTCATCTAACTCGCTTGATTTTTGCATATCTTTTTTATTTTAAAAAAATACAACAAGAGTCAAATTTCAGACCTCCATTCAAAAATTATGTAATTCTAATGATATTAGTAATTTCACAACAACGAGAAGGTATTCGTAATTATGTCAGATGTATATTTGAAGATTGGTAGGTAACATTAATTGGAGAGAGAAAAATAGATTAAGAAATTTGAAGTTTAAAGAGTAGTTGAGAAAAAGTGATAAAACAGTAGTGGTGATGTGATTGCATCACAACTAGACCAAATGACCCCACCAACTAGTATCCTTAAAATTAACTCTCCTTATTCAATTCTAACATAATTCACACTTTATATTTTTGTTTTGATGAATGCATAATTCACTCTTTGTTATTATGCATATATTCCAAGGTTTTGGTGGGCCTACTTGCATTTGTAAATGTCATCATTTCTTGATTACAAGAAGAGGTGTTTTCAAAGGTTTTATGATAATACATTATATAACTGGTATTTTTAACCTATTAAATTTTTGTTGGAATTTTCTTTTTTGGATAAAATAAAATTATGAAATTTATAAGGTGTCTATAATGATTATTTTGTAAGTAACATGATTAAAATTGAACAAGTTTGTAAAAAAATGATTAAGAATAGGTTGGGATTATATATTTTTAACGTTTTGTTTTTGGATCTTATAAACTCATTCTCTAAAATCAAACAGTTTATAAGTTTTGAAACAACGATTTGATTTTTGACAAGCTCACAAACTAACCCAAACACCCTCTTCGTCTTGATGAGGCTGTATCGGTCATCACCTTTCTGGTAATAGTTGTGGGTTATAACTCGAAATTGTTGCAATGATGTTGGATGAGAATATTTGGTATACTGATGGTCCGTCTCCTATCTTTCTTAACAATAACCATATATATATATATATATAGTTATATATTATATGATCATAATCAAATTTCCATCATCCCATCAAGTCTTGTAGGTTCCACCAAACAGTACTATCTCAAAACAAGTCAATATTCATCAAGATAAGTATCAATCTATTCTGAAAAAAGACTTGGCAAAATTCATTTTAAAACACTGTTGAGTGCATGCGGATTTGTTCGGTCCCATAACGTTCCATCCATCAACAGCAAAAATAAATAAAAAGAAAAGCAAAAAGGGACAAACCCTAGCCTAAGATGTGTAGACTTTGCCTCTTTTTGCATGCAAATGGAAGGAACAAGTTTTGAGCATGTGATGGTTTATCAAAAAGTCTCATACTCTGACACTGAATTCCACAAAATTCTACTTGCAAAAAAAAGAGGGGATTTTTGGATATCTTTGGTTTTTCAATTTTTTAATTAATTTACAGTAGATCATGTAGTTGAAAAGAACAATATATATATATATATGTATTAATTAATTTTGAATTGTTTGCGTTGAACCACAACCCGCGTCTCGTGCAAAACCCTGCATATGAAACATTTCTTTTATAAAGTAATGAGATTCCAAGTAAAAATATATCATTTGATGCAACTTTGATACTATGTTAAACAACCGCATCATCTGAAAGTTGAAACTGTTGAAAAATAAGAATGATTTAATATTGATATCTTAACATTTTGACATAAAATATACTGCAAATTTCGTGCCACGTCTAGTTAATATATTATCTTTGAGTCAGAATGTATTTTGTATATACGTGGTCTATGTGTATGTGTATGTGTATATATAGCTACGTTTGAGAAATTTGAAGGGGAGAAAATGAATATAATTTTATTTTAATCAAAGTTGGCTATATTATCCCAACTAAATATATGAATTTCTTAACTCGATTTGCAAGATTAAAATAAATTCCATATTTATTTATTATTTAAGGTTAAAAAACTTATGATTTATGTAGCCATTAATTACTCCAACCATTAGAAATTGCGGCAGGCCCCCCTATAGTTCTCAAGATTTGCTCTCTCTGACAAAAATATTCGTATCCTTCAAGAAGATTTGCCTTTATTTTTTTGTCTATCAATGATAAGGTGCTGATATCTGTGGCTCTTTGTCCCTCCATTTATGGCCTCTACGCCCATTCCAATCTTTTTGTCTCCAAATGCAATGCCCTTAAATCGTATTCTTTACCTATAATTTTTTTATATAATTATAGTAGGGGGGATAATAATAAAAAATTATAAATAATTTGTGTAATAATGTTGACGTTTTTTGAAAGTGTATGTATAAATTTTTCAAAAAAAGAGAAAGAAAATTTATGTAAATTATGTTGATGTTTCGGATAATTATGTGTGTAATTATCTAAAGCATAGAGGTAATTTGTATAACAGATCATGGAGTACAAATGTAATTATCCCTATATACTAATATATACTTGATTTCTATATGTCTTGCCATTAGTTCGCTTAATCTTTAATTACCTCAATTTTTTGTCTCGTTTCATAAAAGATAATTTATATCAACAGTTTATGAGGATAGATTTAATTACACAAATACCTCATGTTTTTTGTAAAATTACAAGTACGTCTATCGAGGGAGTACTTGCAATTACATTTAAGACTTCAAGAGGTGTACTTATAAATTTTGCAAAGAGTTTGAAGTGTTTATGCAATTAAACTCAACCTCAGGGAATATAAAACATAATTGGGTGAATAGCAATTTATCCCCCTGTGATATTAAAAATGAACACATTACCTCATATAAAAAAATTATAGCAATTTACCCCCTGTACTTTTTAAAATGAAGTAATTTACCTCCTTATACAGGGAGGTAAATTGCTTCATTTTAACAATCATAGGAGGATAAATTGTTATATTTTAAAAAATACAGAGAAGTAAATCGTTATTTATTTTTTCATAAGGGAATAATTTGCTCATTTGCGACATCATAAGAGAGTTGCTTGCATTTTTTCCCAAACAATAGTTTATCCTTTTATAAATAAACAAGCAAGAATAAAATAAAAGGCTTTTTTCGCTCGTGCATCACGTTTGATACTTATATCTATCTAAAACAAAATACACAATATTGAGTTTTTAGAGAGAAAGTGTTAAGATATTTTTCAATTTGCAAAAGAAAAACCCAAAAAATATATTTGTAAGAATATATTTTGGGATTATTATTATTGATAGATTTCTCAGTGACCTTTAATGTAAAACCAAGCGTAGTATATATTTTTATTTATTATGGATGGAAGTCAACGAATCTCTTGAAATTGAGAACTTTTTTGCCAATAAATACATATATATATATATATAGTTGATTTTTTTTATATATATTTTGCTTTTCTTTTTTCTTTACCAAAAAATCTTAAAATTAAAACATTGGGTATTATAATAAAGAAGTGAGTTGGAGTAGTAGTCAAAATGGAAAAAGGAAGAGCAGCCTGTAAAAGCCGTCAATATAGAAGTAAGGACAGTCGTTGGGTTGAAGCTGCCATCTTCGAATACTGTGCCAAGCCGCAAAGCATTTTGCAAATAATTAGTAGTTGTAAAACTTTGGAATTAACAAATAATATCTTAGCTTAACCGTTCAAATTAAGATTGAAGTGTTATGAATAAATTTAAAATTATGGTTTAAATTTTGTCGAATGTGTTGGTATTTATTTTATTTTATATATATATTTATCTTACTTTATGTGAGCTATTATAATTTGTTAATGTTCTAAGTCATAATATATTAATTGAATTGATGTAGTTTGTTACTGTTTTTAATCATATTTATGTATTGATTGAAAATGTATTACTCCAAAAATATATATGAACTAAATAAATAGACTAATAATTGCCTTCCAAATTAAAGTCAATGATTGTGTTGTATATATTTTGAGGACAATAAACCTGCAAGCTCACCAGATTTTGGCTTTATCCATCTTGATGGATCAATACAAGGTCTTATTATTTTATTTTGAATTGATTAAGTGGACCAGAACATGTTAAAAATGCAACCTGTTATGGGATTGATCCACATCAAAATTCATGTTGTTCAGACCTAATAAAAATGAGTTCCAACTATTTAAACCCTGCTCATACTTATAAAAAAGAGTCTCCACCACAAGGCACAAGACAGGAAGCCGCTACAATCAGTAAAACAAAGAAGTGGGTCCGTCATTATAGCCGTCTTGAAATACAAATAATTTGTGATATTTATGTGATCATGAAAGGGCTCGTTCGCTTGATGGATGAATGGTGATGGACAATTCCATCCAACTCATCAAGAATTTGGATTAAAGAATGAAGGCCCAGCAAGGGTAGAGCGCCCCATGACCCAATCCACCTTTTAAATAACTCCATCAACTCTGACTACCTTAACGAACTCAATGAATTGGCGGCTTAAATAAGAAAAGATGGACGTCTACAGTATTGTAAATTTGTCCAGTGCCACAGACACAATAGCTCAAGATAGGCAGAAAGAGAGAAATATTAATAAACTTGGACAATATCAAATACCATAAACGGTTTTATCATATATAGTATTAGTAACTAATGTACAATGACAAGGTTCCTAGCGTACAAGACACCTATGTACAAATCAGAAGGCACTCGTTATGAAAAGTTCAAGCCCAGAACAGTTTCCATAGGCAGATAATACTAAGCAGACTAGGATCCCAAACTGCTAATTCAGTGTTTCTCATCATAGGAATAAAGAAAAGGAGCAGTAAACTAAAGATTGATGCTTACTCTCTGATGTCACAGAAACAATTCTTGTCTTCAAAACCATACGAGAAATAAGATCTACTCAAGACTACGCACTAACCTCGATATTTGCTGCTGCAGCTTCTGGATGGTAGTGCAGTATTTCCTTCCACATCATTTCTCTTATCATCTCTTCCCCTAAATCTTCATCATCGTCGAGATTGATCGGGACCTGGGCTGGAGGGTCGCATCTTGGATCGTAAAGAGAAGACATGTAAGGGTGCTGAAGTGCTTCAGTTACACCAATCCTCTTTGACGGGTCAAAGACGAGCATCTTTTTCAACAGATCAATCGCTAGAGGATGGGCATGCGGGTATAGTCGGGAAAAGGCGGTTCCAGGGGAGTATGGAAGAGACTGAATGTACTTTCTTGCCTTCGGGTTGTCTATAAATTCAAGATCATCTTCCCTTCGACTACCAAGGATGTTCACAATTAATTTAAGCTGGTTAAAACACTCTGTACCAGGAAAAATTGGCTTCCTACCAAGTAGTTCCGCGAAGATGCAACCGACAGACCACACATCAATGGATGTGCCATAGTTGTCACAGCAGAGGAGGAGCTCTGGGGCTCGGTACCACCGAGTGACTACATATTCAGTCATGAATTGACCTTTGCTGCTGTTGGTACGAGCAAGCCCGAAATCACATATTTTAAGATCACAGTTTGCGTTGATGAGTAGGTTTCCAGGCTTCAAATCACGATGAAGAATATTTGCCGAGTGTAGATACTTCAGACCTCTAAGTAACTGCATAAATTGAGAAGAGTGATATCAAAGTGAGAGCCACAAGTACGTGAATGTATTGTTCAGTGTATGAATAAGTACCTGGAAGATGAAATACTGGCAATGGTCATTTGTAAGTGTTTGAGAAGACTTAATGATCTGATGTAAATCAGTATCCATAAGCTCATAAACCAAGTAAACGTCCTTGAAACTTCCTTTGTGTATAGGCAGCATCACATCTTTGAGCGCTATCACATTTTCATGTCTAAGATTCCGGAGGAGCTTCAGTTCACGCAAGGTTCTGAGTGCATCAATACTATTTTCAAAGACGTTGTGTATCTTCTTGATGGCAACCTTTTCATTGGTTTCCCTGTTGATAGAAGAGCAAACAATACCGTAGGCACCTCGACCAATAGGCTTGATTGGCACATATTTCGTGTCAATCTCAAAAAGTGTCTGCCACATAGAGTAGTAATGCTTTCCTTGTGATCTAACCCCATTTGGAGGTTCTGCTGGAGTTGCCATACTACTGAAACATTATAGAACACCAAAATTAGACACAGTGAATGAAAACAGATTACCACCTACACATAGATCAATTTCCTAAAACAATTTCACAAGCAAACAATACTCATAAAGAGTCGTTTCAGAAGCAATTACTCACCAGAATCATGCTTTAATGTGATCTTGGACTAATGCAGATTAAGAAGGTATTTGAGGCAAAATCTGAATCTAAAACCAATATTCACCTAAGATCCTCTCTTTTAAAAGAAGTGACCATAAACAAGTTAAAAGGAAAAAACTAGTCTTTTTTATGCCACAGTAATCAAAATTGCTAAGATTAAGTATGAAAACTT
>NC_026151.1:3356599-3361563 GCF_000512975.1 Sesamum indicum
ATGGCAATTCTACACTTTCAACTGATACTGATCAATCATCATCATCAATCTAGTTGTAGCGATGTTTAATCGGTAATCACAGAACCAGAGACAGTAATAAAGCATTTCCGAAAATTTGCCTTCTAAGCTGCATTACAGAAAATGACTAGACGCATTTCCAAACAACATAAAACACCAACAAGAAAAATGTAAAACACCCACTTCGGTTTCTTCAGTAAACACCAATTCCATGTACAACATTAACAAAATCTACAACGAAAATCTCACTGGAACCAATAAATGAAACTCATTAAATTCCTAGCAAAAGCCCATTTCTCCCAAGTTAATTAATTATTCCACTCTAAACTCCACAACATCATCAAAACTCCTATATCACCAACAAACATCCACTATGGGCCTCCTCCAAAGACCAATTCCATGTGGAGGAAGCACTACTAAAACAATCTTACTTAAAGTGCTCAATAAAATTTCTTGCCATCATAAGATAACATCCAGATTCAAGTTTATTGATCTTATGACCCAAAAAAAGAGCATAGTAAAAGCATTCGAGTTTCACTCATCTTCTTTCCATATTTGCTCCAGAACCAGAATTCTACTACTCCCACATGCCTATACTTGAAAGACACAAATAAATGTATACGCGTAAATTGTTCAACAGTAAGAAGCAACCATAGAAAATAGGAGAGGTAATAGAAAAAAGAAAGTCCACTTTCGGAAATTCAAAAACATAATAAAAACTCACCATGAGGAAAAACATAATAAAAACCAAAATCAGATTTTCATGAGGAAACAAACAGAAGGAGAAAAGAGACAGCCTTACTATAGTTATACCAAAGGCACAAAATTCTACAGAAAGCGAAAGAAGAAGGAAAGAAAACTCGTCAATCCCGAAGAAAACAGCAAATTAGATCAAAGCGAGCATACTTTTGCACCAAAATTTTCCAGAAATTCCTTCAAATCGGATCACAGAGCTCAAAATTCTTCATAATATCCTCCCTTTCCTCCAAAATTTACTTGATAAGACCCCATCTTTCACTTAATTGCTTCAAATTTCGCCATTGAAAGCTGGATTCAGCTGAACTTGCTAAAATTTCACTGCATCAATCAGGAGGATGTGGTGGGATGAATGACCTCAGATTCACAGAAATTAATGTATATTGTGGACGCTGATAATATATTCTTCTCTTGGGGAAAGATACTTGAGATGTTTTTTAATTTTGGTAATCAAAGATAGTTGAGATTAAAATCTGGCGGTTCGTTATGTGGTCGCAATCATGCGCAGAGAGCGTGTCAGTGATTATGTAAACACACTCCCCTGTTTTTGGTCAGAATGGTCGCACGCACCCCTTCATATCATAAATCAAATATATTATGAATAACTGAATTTTATTAAAAATAAAAAACTAATTAAAAATATTATTGATATAATAGAAAAATAGTATTTTTTAAGATTATCTATTTTAGATATAATTGTCATGCATTAAAGAATGGGTGGTGTAGAGATCCGGTACGGCGCATGGTGAAGGACAAATCCTGGGACGCTGACGTATTAGTGTCACCATTATTCAATGATGATAAAATCGGATGGTTGTGATGAAACGAATTTGGTAAGCAGGGTGGTAAGGTGATCCGATTGAGCTCAGTTTGTACGGTGGGCAAATGTTGTTGTTAGTTCAACTGTTAATTAATTGTTTTAGCACAAGTGTTTGAATGAGTTGACAATTAACGGATTGCGATCAACACTTTTAACTTGGAAATTAATATAATAATTAATAATTTATAACACACTCTATGTCTTTGAATATTTTCTCAAATAATATATATATATAAAATAATAAATTAACATTAAATTTATAATAACAATACATAAAAATTAAAAAAAAATAAAAGCAATTTAATTATAAAGGATAGGAGGAAGCCAAATGAATAAATAAAAAAATTAAAAAAAAAACAGACGAAAAAAAGAGACATAAAAAAAGTATTCTACTTTAATTTATAGTATTAATAAGCACGGTGCATTCTTTGTATATGTATAATTTTTAAAAAGTATTTAAATCAAAGTGTTTGGCTGAACTTACAAGCTATTAAAAATATTTTATCAGATATTTGAGAGCTTATAAAATATTTGGCTATTTTTTTAGGAAAAAAAGCTTATAAGATTTCAAAATAAGATGTTTTGAATCTTATAAATTTTTTGAAAAAAGATTAAAATTTTCTTAACTTTATTCTATAAATCTTATAAGCTATATAGAATTAATATGTTATAAGATAAAAATATTTCCATTTGTACACTCACACACACATATACACCCGCATACTCTCCTCACTCTCTCTCTCTCTCTCTCTCTCACACACACACACAAAAACATACTCGTTCTCTCTCTAGGATTTAATTTTTTTCACTATTTAATTTTTCTAACATTCAAAAAAGATAAAATAATTTATTATTTAATAATAAATTATTATAGTTAAATAAAAATAAAATTGATATTGATATTATATTTATTAAAAAATATAAATTCAAAATATTATAAATTTTACGACTAGAAATAGTCATTGCATTAATAAAGAAAATACCAGTTATATATCTATATTAATATTCGACTAGCACGAATATACATATATATTATTTTTATTCAAAAAGTTAGGTAATAATCTGTTATTTTTTATTAAATAAAAATTATCTATTAAATTTTTATTTATAATTAAACTAATATTTACTAGTAATTTATAAAAGTGTTTTAACATTTTCTTAAAGCGAATTATATTAAGAAATAACGACCTATTTGATTCTAATAGTATGATGCTCATTTTAGTCATTTTACTAATAAAAAACTTTATTGTGCCAAACAGTCTAATATTTTATTTTATTCAAATATACTTTAAGAGTTTATTTTTAAAATAATATCCAATATATTATAAGTTCCTAACGTATATTATAAGATGTGTGAATTTATAAAATGTTTTAGAAAAAAACTTTGCCAAACACCCTCTTAATCATCTTGTTTATCCAAATATTATAATAACTTAATTTTAAAATATTTTATATGATATAAAAACTTATAAGATATTCCAAATAAATTTAGGCGAAAACCCTCAAATAAATTTTTGTTTGCATAAGTACCTATCGGTAACTTTTTCGTTTTCTCTTTATTTTTCATATGTTTCTTTTCTCACTTTCACAATGTATCATCACTTTCTTTTTATCAAAATTTTCTTATAAATATATATACTTTATGGAATAATAAAAATTAGGATAAATTATATTTTGTCATTCGATTATATTCATTTTCATATTTTGCCATTTAAATTTTTTTATGTCAATTTCCTGGTTATTTTACCTTTCCGAAATATGTACTTTGTCGTATATGATCATTTTCTAGATGATTTTCGGTAGGAAAAGCATCCCATGTAGTGGGATGTGATATTTAATTAGGGCAATGTAGGATTTCTTTTGGGCATATGTGCTGCATGTGATATTTTTTCGACAGAACACCAACAAAGTGCAAATATTGTAAATTTGAGATTGTAAGTTGACAAAAAAAATAGTAAAATATAAAAATAGGCATAATTCCAAATTATAATTTAATTACCTAAAAAATTATATACATTAAAATCTTTATAAATTAATAATATCGAGACCACATAATTTTATTAATTTAAAAAAATATTGATTAATTGCTAAATTTTATCGGAATTAATTTATAGAGGTTGTTCTGTAAATGCACTTATTTTAAAAAATTAAGACATGTTCAAATTAGAAATGACAACGGGTAGGTTCATCAAGATAGAATCTCTGAACCCATACCTTGCTCTCCCTCTTCAAAAACCCGCAATCGCCCTATGGGTCCCAAGTGATGCAGCAAATAGGGAGATAAATACTATCCCGACATCCCAAGAAATTCAAAAATATACTAAATCCCCTCCTCCTAAACCTAATCCTATATGTACAAGTCTGGGTAGGTCAAAGAGGTAACAATTCTCATTCATAAAGTCTACACGATTTCTATTCACTTTTCACTCTTCATACACGAGTTTGAACATCTTTTTTTATATTTTCAGCACTCTAAACGTAAATTTCACACCCTTACCTTTTTAGATCACATGTTTTAAAATTTATTTTAAATCTGTTAGTTAATTTAAAAATATTAATATATTGAATAATATCTTAGATTAAAATTTTGGAGCATGATGACCATACCAAGTGCAAGAAACAGTGCTAGTGTTTAATTAGGCCTCCTTTACTACGGTGGATTGGACCGGCCTTAATAGGCCATTTTACTGAACCGGTTTTGTTTTACAAGTGAAGTGGTATTGTTAATCCCGACCAACCCGCTGGGCTGATCAAAGAATGGGTTTGTCCTTTGTATCCCTCAATTTTCGGATGGGACATTACCAAAATAACCTCGAATATGAAAAAATTACGAAAAAATCCACCCCGTGTAGATTTGACATGTCCGGACACAATTTGACCAAATGCCATCTTTTTGACCTTTTGCATCTTTGTCGGCACTATATATATATAAAAAAAAAAAAAGAAGTACGATATTAGTGACGAAATATAAAATGATAATTTTAAAATTATTGTTAAAAAAAATATATTAAAATGACAATAATTTTTATCTTATCGCTATATAATTATTAGTTATTAATAACAAAAAATGTGTACAAAATTGTCACTAAATACAATTAGCAACACATCTATAGTGAAAAAACAATATACTGAAATATTATTTATTATCACTAGATTGTCATTATACATATACATTTAGTGACAACTTTGTGCATATTTTTTTGTCACTAATTCTTACTAATAAAATAATAGTACTTATCAAGACCATGAACTTCATTATTACGACAAAATAAATATTTTGTAACTAAATATATATAGTTAGCAATAAATATTAAAAATATGACTTAATTTTTTTGTCACTAGTCTTTTTTTTTTTATACATATATTTGGA